>NC_088923.1:21947500-21967500 GCF_038396675.1 Hydra vulgaris
AATAGTAGCATAAGGGCGCAAAAAGCAACATGAGGGCTTTTTACGTAGCGTCAGGGCTCATAAAATGCAGAGGGCTCACAAAAACTACTACTACTACTACTACTACTACTACTACTACTACTACTACTACTACTACTACTACTACTACTACTACTACTACTATAAACGTAAAATCTTCAGCGTAATAGCCCTAATGTTTTGTAAACTTTTCGGTCTAAAACCGTCAGGCTAGAAAAAATTTTTTAAAAAAAATGATTTTTTTATTCAGATTTAAGATATTTAAGTGTAAATAATTTAATTCAGTTTCATTTAAAAAGTATTTTAGGTAAATTTTAAGCACTACAGCATAACGTTACTGCTGTTTTGTAACATTAGGGCTTTTGCCGTTTCCCTTTCGAAAATCAAAAGAAACAAAAAAGGGAATAATTATAGCTAAATTCAATGCTAAATCCCTATTATTATTTGCAAGCTCCTCTGTTTTCCCTCATTTTTTACCTAGAATAGCCTGTTACTACTATAATACTTATTTTTTCAATTTTTTAAACGGCAGAGTAATAAAACTGAGGTGAAAATTTTGCTGCGTTTGTAAGTATTTCATGCATTTTATAAGTTTCGCAAATATTTAGTAGTAAGAGTTTATTTTTGTGTAATCTTGTTCCTCTCTATAAAAATGCAAGAAATAATTATAAAAAGTTAAATTGGAGCATAAAAAATTAAAGTTTATTAGGATTTTATGGTTTTTTTTGTTGCAACATTAGGGCAATAATTTTTTTTTATTTTAAATCTTATTAAAATGAGATGTTTCATCTCCACAGAAGTATAAAATGAAAACTAAAAAATTATTTTTCATCAATGTTTCCCATTACTTTATTAAAAAGATTCATCTAAACCATTTTTATAGTTGTGTTGCGTTGATGATACTGGGGCCAGCTGGTCTTAGATCGAACCCTTGCGTTTCTCTATAGTCTCCTACCAAGAAATGACTGAAAAGAAGTTATAGTAATCAACTCACTTAATCAACCTAATTTTTTTTAAATTAGCTTAGGTATCACCAAATTAATTAACTTATAATTCATAATGGTTCTTGAATATTTCAAGTATGAGCATAAAAATTATTGCATTACTTGTTTTTATAGTACGATTATTTTGTCGCTATATTGATAATAAAGACTTATAAAAATTGTATTTTACTATTTTTAAAAGTCTACATGATTATAAGATTCATTTTACAAAAGCATCTATGAGTAAAAAAAGATGTTTGGCCCAGAGCAAATTTTATTCCCTCGGTTCAAAAAACCGTTTTGGCTCTGGGTAAAGTTGTATGTGACAGTGTGTCTAACTTCAGAATTGTTTTTTAAAGTGCCGAAAATTGCATAGATCTTTCCTAATGGGTTACTTTATTTTCATTTTCAGGGGGTTCACACATAAGCGTATAAATTATTAAAACTAACGAGTAGTTTTTAGCCAATTATAAGTCCAATAAAAAAATTTAAAAGATTCAATTCACAAATGATGAACTTATAACTTTTAGATTTTTATATATTTCACTTATTAAAAATACAGTTTAAATCGGTGGCTTATGTTATTCAGTGAACAATAAAAGTTTTTAACCGTTTCACGAAAAAGGCTTAAGTAAAAAAAAACAACGGAAAACTCAATATTAAACTATACAGTTTAATGTTTACATAAAATTGTTTGTTATTTTTAAGATGCAGAAAATATATTATACTTTTATTTCACTAAATTTTTTTTTTCAATTATTAATTTTTGTTTTAGTTGCACCGAAAAAATCTAACGGTCACAGAGCACCGCTGAAAAGCATTAAATAGGAAGTTCACGTCTACTTTTTTCCTGGATCTCTTGCTTCTAAGCCAAGCGCTCTAATGTATATATAATGTGTGTATATGTGTTAATGGGTTTAAGGCTACAGAAAACGTATAAGGGTAACGTAATAAACGGCAGCTGCTAATTATAAAAATAACCCAAATTATCGTTTTGCTAAAGTCTAAATGTCCTATAGAAACTTAAAACAAATACAAAAAAACGACAAAACTTTGATAACTATAAACATTTTTTTAAAGGTGTTTCAATTTAATGGGTGTCAAATTTGATATTTTTCTTGTTCCAAAATCTTATAGGATCCTATAGCACTCTTTGAAAAGGCCTTAAAAATTACCTTAAAAATTTAATTAGAAAATAAAAGAACATTTTTACAATCAGAACTAGGTTCAATTTTAACAATCAGAATTAGATTCAATGTCGGTTCAGGCTAGATAAACAACAACATTGGTAAAGAAGGTGAAACCGACTATGAACATCCGGTTATATACACTTTCGCGGTGCTCTGTGATAAAACCGTAAAGTCTTCTTAGAGCATCCTAATAACCTGAAAAAAAAAAAAATCAAACAATAGCCCGATACAAAGACAGCAGTAATATAAACTTTCAGAATTTATTTAATCGAAAATTTATAAAGAATTGGCTTTCAAATTGTGTGTCAATAATTTCCTAATCGTAAAACTTCGTACTCAAACAGCACACAACAGTTTAATTTTTTGTTCTCCATTAGTATGAAGTAAACTCGTTTTTTTTTTCAAATTAAACTCCAATAGCGCTCAGCCTGCATTTTGAGAATTCCACTCATGTTTCTTAGACATAAGATGCCAATTTCGATTTGTTCCTATCCTAACAATCAAAAAACAAACAAAAAATATTGAAAAACAAAACTTATATAATAAAAAATAAATTAAAAATATAGCAAACAAAACCAGGACAGTCGATTTGTATTTTTTTGAAAAACATTTTAAAAAATGAGTAAATTTCTTAGCAAGAATTAAACGTATTAAATTACTATTAAAAAATTTCAAAATCCAGTATGAAAGTTTAATAATATAAAATAAGTAAAAATGTGTGTGTATTAATCTTTTAAAATTAAGTTAAATTAATATTTGTGTTTAATATGCGCATAATTATCATTATTATAAAATTTATATATATATATATATATATATATATATATATATATATATATATATATATATATATATATATATATATATATATATATATATATATAATGAAAATTATAAATCGCAGTTGCTTATTCTGTTCTACCAAATTTAATTAGGTTAAATTCAAAATTTCAATTGTTTTTGTTAATTGAGAGTGCTATATGTAATTTTTCATAAATTGTTACTTTTATAGGTTAAAATATTTTTATAATTAAACACTTGATTAATCTTAGAAAAAAAAAAACATTGTTAACAGTACCTTAAAGTTAAGCCTTTAAGGTTTCAACTTTAGCAGCTCAGATGGCGACATATCTTTTGTTATTAGCTTTCTATGTATCCTGATTACCAAAAGAATATTCAATATTTGTATTCTTCTTTCCTCTATCTCTATATATTTCTTCTTGCATCTATCAATCTTTCTCTGAAACCTTGCTTCAAGCTCTGTCAATTTTTGCAGATATGATCATATTTCTGTTCTGTTGTTAAAACTATTTAGTAAAACATAAATTTAACATAAAATAAAAACTCTTAAAGAAATGATTTTTAATAAAAGTAAGTAGATATGTTATGGTCTGAAAATTCTTACTGTTGCTCAAACTATTATATTTTCCATTAAGGTGGTACACTACTAAAAAGCACTTTTTTAATAAAAAATTATAATAAAGCCAAACACTAGAGAGTTATATATTTAAAAAAATATCTGAAATGAAATATTTTTCATGAAACCCTGAAAATTTCAGTCAAAAATCATTAGCCTATGTAAAGATATTACGTTTCAAAGTTACACTAGTATTACAAAAATCAAAAGTTGTAAAATACACATTTAAAGCTTTTTTCAATTCAAATCTTGTTTAATGTACGCCAAAATCATATGACAGATTAGTTTTATTGGACTTTTACTTATCACTGAACCCTTTGGCTACTCATAACTTTTTTGATTGTTTTATATACTTTTGTATTGACTTTTGCTTCATTTGCTTCACACAAGATTTGTCAAATTGAATAGATGTTATGAATGTTATATACTCATTCAAAGTTAAATAAGGGTTTTTGTTTTGTTGCTTAGGCCTTGCTAAGGCTCAAACCCACGAAAAATGCAATTTTTAAATGTTTTAAACTATCAAAATATACAAAAACTAAATTTTGACATTTTACTCCAAAATCAGTATTTTTTTAGTAGTGTACAACCTTTAGAGATTTAAACTTTTCTACTATGCTTCTCTCAGAAATTAAATAGTTACTAAAAACTGCTGTTTTCAAAATATTTACAATTTTTTGGAGTAAGCAGTATTTTCCTGTATTAGAATTTCACACATCCTCCTTCCTTTTGAAGATAACATCCTTTGGTGCTCCAAAACATGAAAAGTTTGATTTAATAGGTTTGAATCTTTTATCTCTATTTAAGGTCAGGTACAAGTATTCTTTTAGGAACACTGAGCGCTCTATTTTGTAGAATACATTTTAAAATTGTTTATATATATATATATATATATATATATATATATATATATATATATATATATATATATATATATATATATATATATATATATATATATATATATATATATATATATGTGTGTATATATATATAATTTATATATGTGAATCCATGCAAAAACAAAAAATTTCAGTTAATTTTTTCCATTCAGTTTGTATTTTTCCTAGTGAAGAACTTATTCCAAATTTATTAACTAAAAATCTTTCAGCTCAGAAACATTTTCAGCATAGGAGGTAATTTCTGTTGCAAATTAATTTCTTACAACATGAACTCCTTCTTGGGTCATAAAGAACTTTTTTTGGATTCTAGTTTAATACCTGAACAATCTTAAGACATCGCAGAGAGGGATACAAAAGAAACTTGCTTTAAAGAAGCAGAAAAAATTGATTGTCCAAATATTCATCTGTTATCTCAGAATTTTTTTAAAAAGGGCTATTTGTTTAGTTCATATTTGATAACATATAAGCAACATTTAACTTGCTACATAAAAGAATTTCTTTTTATAAAAATACTTATAAAAAAAGCCACTAATAACACTAAGCAACAACATATGGAATATTTATTGTAAGACAAGTTTTCAGTGCTTAGTCCTTTTCTTTTTGTGTTTGCTTTCTCTAAATTGTTCCGTGTTGGTTTACTATCAGAGTTATTTAATACAGACATTTTAAAATCGACTGAGAAGAGACAAAAGAAGAATTATTTTGATTATTTCAGTGTTGGAAAGCTAGAATGATAGCGAAAGGGCTTAGGATATCAAGAGTACAACAAAAATAATATTATTTTCAAGATAACTTTGGATTAGATAACTGATGGGTTTGATCAAGTTCAGAAAATTATCACTGCTTTTAACAATACGAGAACTATGGTGGTGATGATTTCATATGATGCAAGACATTTGACAACTCAAGTCAATAATATTGAAAACCAATTTTAAATGTGTTATCTAATATTGTTCAAAGTCAAAAATAAATCGTTTGAAACGTTTTTTTTAAATCAACTTTGCAATTAATAATTTTGTTTTCTGGAAACAACAAATTGGGTCAAAACCTAGAAGTTTTATTTTTATTAATTTTGTAGCAATTTTTGTTGCTGTAATTGTCTTGACTTTTAAAGGACAATATAAACATTCCATTGAGTTAACATTAGTTAATTGTGTTAACAATAATTAATTGCATTAATATTAGTTACTTAAATTAACATAAAAATCTTTTTAAAAACTTACAAATAAAAAAAAATATATAATAAAATAAATAAAATATTTACCTTTGAACAGAACTTGAATGAATGTTGGATATGCAATTCTTTAAATTGATCTGTTTTGCAATTTTTACTTGTTTTTTTGTTAATGACTACTTGCTGAGTCAAACAGAGATTTGAAAGTTTACCCGTTAATATCAAATCACCATATAGATATATTACGAGAGAGTAATATATAACAGTTTTTAAAAATCAATCTAAAAATAAGTTTACACATTTTATTAAGTAGTTAAGTATTATCAAAGTGTTGTTACCTTAATTAAGTTCAACATTAAGACTGAATTCTTCATATTCTCATTAATATTGACCTGCTATTATATGCTAAAAAAATAACTGCTATTGACTGCTTTTTGCTCTTATAAATGACAGTTAATGAAAAATTACTGAATTTTATGTAAAATTTATTAATAAACTTATCTAAATGAACTGGTTATGTCATAACTTTTTACATTTAAACAAAAATTTATGAAATTAAAAAAAGAAAATAGTTTATCAAACTATAATTCTTTTATTAAGAATTTTCAAAAAAAATTTTAGCAAATTAAAAAAAAAAAGTTTGAATAGCTCACCAACATACTCCTCTTATATTGGTTTTAGGGAAAACCCTTTGTTCTAAATAAAAAACCTCCCTAATAATGGTTATTTAAAAATGAAAGGAAATTTCAAAAACTACTGTTTCACCATTAACTATGTATAAAAACTATATATTAAGATATATTAATAAGCTTAACTGGAAATAATATAGATTAAAAAAGAGAATTATTAATTAACTGATACATTATTTAAATAATATAGATACTTATTCATATTATTTTATATTAAAATTTAATATGAATAAATTTTATATTAAAAAAAAATGTGACCTTATAACTTTTTCAGTTTTCATATATAAACATAACATAAAAAATTCCAAGATTGTTTTTACAACAACATATATTTATATATACTAAATATTGTTTAATAATCTGTCAATTTTTTCCTTTCTGTTCTTATTTTTACAATCAAGGTACTCAATCCAAATTTTTTTACCAAATCTTTGAGTTCTGGAATATTATCAACATAAGATTTAAACTCTTCCTTATAAATTGGTTTTTGTGACAAAATATATGGCTTTGCAAAATACTTATTTATTAAAGATAATTCTTTAGATGTGAATTCTTTTCTGATTCTTTTAAATCCTTCCTTGGATTCTAACTGAAAATCTGAATAATCTTCCGACATCACAGAAGAGGATAAACAAGAAACCTGCTGTGAAGAACTGGATATAGGGTGATTGTCTGAATTTTCTTCTAACTCAGAATGTTTTAAAAAAGACCTACTTGTTTGCTCCATATTTGTTTTGAGACTACATTTAATTGTGTAGCGAACTGAATCCAAAACTTTTTTTACGTGCCTTTCACTACTAGAAAGGTTTAATGACATTAACTTTTCAGTGACAATGCTTTTATTAATAAAGCCAGTTTTTATTTCAAGACTGAAAAGGTCATTTATTTGCTCTTTTGATAATTCATTGTCAGATTCTCGCTGAACAAATTGTAAATTTTTACAAAACGAAGCTGCCTTTTTTTGCTTATCAATAATATTGTAATTTTGTTCAGCCACATTTAGGGAGTGACACAAATGATTGGCTGCATCTTTAGCCATTTCTTTGTGATTTTCATGAATTAGTGTTGTAGAATATTTTCTCACTAAATTAGGATTAATATTCTTTTGTTTAGATGTTTCACCAATCGCTTTTGACCAGTAAGTATTAAACTGACCTGTAACCAAGGTTGAATCCATCTTTGACCCTGACCAACTTATAAAAACTGGAGAAGTCTTTGCTGTTGAAACACCTGGAAGATGGGCTCTAACATGCTTAATGTAGTTTGCTGTATCTTTATATAAATTTTATCGAAAGCAATATGGGCTGGTCCCTTGTAGGAGGCTTTATGTTTTTTTACACTTACAACATATCCATCATCTTGCTTATCAGCAGATTGAAACTCCTCTAATGTCATGTTTGCTATTGCTCCAGGTCTAGAAGCATTATTTAAAACAAGATGAGTAAGCAAGTAATCACGCACATTGCAAAAGCCAGCTCTTGTTATGCTAGGATTATTTACTTTACACACATATTCTTTTAAAGTTGAGATTGAAAGTGCTCTCAATTCAGATTTGTCAAAATTGCTTATCTTATCGTGATTTGGAAATTTTTTCAAATCTTCTAGGTTTTTGTTATGCTTCCGCTCCTCAATACCTTTCCTTAAATCTCTTTTCCAAGCTTTTAAAACTGGTTCAAACTTCTTTATTTTTTCATAATCATATCCATTTTGCTCAGTAACACATAAGAAACGTAAAAAATGTTGCACAGAGCCAAGGTAAGTTTTCATAGTACCGTTTAATCTTTTTTTACCTGTTATACTTACACTGTTTGAAAGCCAATCATTCATAAACTTTCGATCAAACAAATTATCAAAGTTGATATCACTGTTGTCTTTGTATCTGACAATTGTTTGAATAATTTTGCTATGTTTGCTAGCTTGTCTTTGATCTTTTGACCCTCCATCTCTACTTTCAAGAAAGGTAACAAAATCTTTGATTAATTTATCCTCTTTGGCAGATGACATAAAAAACTTATCTTCTAGATCATCAAAATCAACATCTTCATTTTCTTCATTTTCATTTTCAAAGATACAAACCTCCTCTTCAATACCATCTATTTGAAAGTCAGAAGAAACTTTATCTTCATCAGTATAGCTTTTTTCTTTAGCCACTTTTGTAAACTTTCTTGCTTCAGAATATTGATTGTTAACCCAATTTTCGTCATCGCTTTCTGAACAAGACAAAAATATTTGTTCACCTTTTCTAAATATATCATCAGAAAAGATTTTTTCTAAACGTTGTTGCTCTTCCTCAGAGCTATCATAATTTATAGACAAAGTAGAACTGAATGAATTATCTATGCAGTCTACAGAAGTTAGACACTTATCTAATAAATCTTTTACTTTATAATTTGGAATTTTATGCGTTTGACGAAGATGATTTCCGATTCTTAACACTGGTTTGAAACACAAACAGCACAATTTTCTTTTTTGTCTAGCCAATCCTTTGGTTTTAGTTGAACAACTTTTTTTTCTTAACTCGAACTCCAATAGGGCTCGACTTGCATTTTCTGCATTCCACCCATGTTTTTTTGACATGAGATGGCGCTTTAAATTTGTTACATTCCTATTAAACAACAATTCAAAAAATAGATTAATAAGTTGACAATCTAAAAAATATTATTACTATAAAAATAACTATAAAAAGAAAACCCTAAATTTAACTCTACCGACTACAATTTTCTAAAGGACAGGTAACATGCCTCCTTTTCAGAGATTTTTTTTTTACATTATCAATTTTTGAGGAAGATTTTAAAAGCTAAAAAACAAATATAAAATAATCAAATTTATAACATATAACTTAAAAATAAAGATGTTGTAAATGTAATGTTTACTAATTGTATATGTATGTTGATACGTAATGATTATGTTGGATGAACTCATAACTCAACAAGAATGACTATGAATTTAAAAATAAAGATTAGATGTTGGATGAATTCATAACTCAACAAGAATGACTAGGAATTTAAAAACACGTAAAAAATGTAAATATTTATTGCGTTTTGCAGATGTTTGTGAACTACTTGTGGAAAAAACTACAATGTTTAAAAATTAGAAGTTTTTGCAATTTGTAAAATAAAAATCTATTAAAGTTGGATTAATCATTTAAAATACAATAACTATATTACCTTGTAATAATGATCAATCAAATTTGCATTATTATCTGTAACTGCCTTTAAAAGCTTTTCTTTTATATCCTAATATGTGGAAGTAAATTGATAAAACAGACAAATAAATGGAACAACAAAAACAAAAAAAACTATAGAGAATCATACAATAAAAAAACTTCTAAAACATGAAATGAGGAACAAAATTTCAATATATAATTTCTTTTTTTTTTTGGCAAAATAATTACACATCTTCTTGAAGAAATGACATTTAAAGAGTTTTCAAAATTAAAAGCATTTGAAATTATATTTGTGTGTAATCAAACCTTACCAAACTGGCCTAAACTAAATCCTCTGGTAACTTAATTGATAAAAATAGTTGTTTTTTACATACCTCATTAATTATAATTTCCTTGGACAAGTTTTCACTCTTTGGAGAAATTTGGACTTTCTCATCCTTTATACAAGAAAAAATCACAAGTTAAGTTAATGTGAAAAAAAATTTCAAGAATTCCCAAAACTTGTTTAAAAAATTGATGGATGTCATCAAGAAAAATATTTAAACCATTATTAAGGTGGTTTTCATGAATAAGACTAGTGACATCATGAATGGATAGCCAATTAAACAGTACCAAATTTTACTTGTTTAAAATTATGTCAGGTAGTTAAAGGTTTTTTCAAAATTTATTAACATAAAAAAATAGAATATTAACAATTTAAATCTAAATCATTGTATTATTTCTGTAAAAGTTGTCATTATACACAAATGCTGAAAATACTGAGAGATTTAACTCATCAGAAAATCTTGTAAAATTTGATTACAAAAACCTGCTTCAGGCAGTCAGAAGCAAAGTTTTATGAAAGTATAAATATCCAAACCTCATTAGTTATTATTTTCATGCCAGCAGAAATACAAGGTGATATGGCAGACTCAATTTCAGAATAAGCTTAATAAAAATTCAAATGCTTTTGTAATTTATAAATAAATTGCATTGTATAAAGTTTAAAAATAAATAATTTTTTAGTTTATTAATTTAATTGATACCTAATTGAACAATGGCTGGTGTTTCCTGCAAAACATTAAAACAAAAAGCACTTTATAAATATATATATATATATATATATATATATATATATATATATATATATATATATATATATATATATATATATATATATATATATATATATATATATATATATATATATATTTATATACATACACATTTCCACCTCAACAACTAATTGAAAAATCTTTAAAACTAATACCTCATTGATTTTTCCATGGTTGCACACTATTACAGAACTCTGAAAAACTTGGTTATTTTCAAACTTTAGGATGTTAATAAAAACACAAATGAAGCATGATAAATTTTGCAACTTGTTTTTTAATATGAACCTTTTATATGTTTATCTATTTTAAAATTGTTTAAAAACCACTAAATATTTAACATTGCAATAATCATTCTTTTGCTAACTTAAACTGATATAAATATTGTTAAAATAGCCAATTAAAAAGATTGCTGTTTTACATATACCTCATTAATTTCAAATTTCTTGGATAAATGTACAATCTTCGGAGAAATTTGGGTTTTCTCATCCTTTATAAAAGGTAATTATTGGCATTTATGATTATTAAATTACTTTATAAAAAAATTTCAAAAATTCCAGAAAGCTCAAAACAAAAAGTCTTTGAAAATAAAATGTCTGTAAAAAAAAAAGACTATAATCAATAAATTTTTTTATAAGATAAATTTCTTAAAAAAAAAAAAGCATTGTTATGTTATTACAATCAGAGCACCAGATATCCCTAATTGGTTTAAAAATATCCTAATTATAAATAAGTAAACTGTAAAACTGGTAATAAAATCTGTTACTGGCAGTCAAAATATTTTAACTTAGGTAAAAATCCTCAAACCTCTTGTACTAGTATTTCCTTGCCCGATGAAATGCAGTTCGATAAAGCAGAATCAATCTCATAATAAGCTTTAAAAAAATGCTTTTGTAATCATTTCTAACTAATAAAATATATTATATAAAGTTTTGAATTAGTTACAAAAGTTATAAAATTTATACCTAATGGAACCACCATTTGTGTTTCCTGCAATAAACAAAAGTGTAAAAGCTTTTTTAACAACTTTTTTAATAATAAAATATAAATAAAAAACTTATAAAATTCAAAAAATTTAGAAATTAAAATTTTTTTTTAATTTTTTACACTTACATTACAAAACTATATACCTTATTGAGTTTAACGTCCTCACATTTTTCAATTGTGAAATAAATATCCTATAAAAATCCAGAGAATAAACTTTTTAATTTAAATTTAATAGTTCAGTAAACTAAAGATCAACAGGTATGACCAATATTAATTTTGAAACCTCTCGATCCTTTGTTTACTGAAGTATTAAATTTAGATTAAAGTTTATTTTTCACTTTTTAGTTCAGAAAAGATTATATATTTTAGAAAATATTTTTGCTATACTTTATTTGCTACTTTTAGTCTTTACATTGAGTTACAGTATTAAACAATTATAACAATGCTACATAATAAAATGTTATGTAGCATTATTATTGTTATGTTGCAATATTATTATTAAACAGTGACCAGACTACAAGAAATGAGAGGTAGAGTTGTGACTAAGTTTCCTCCACATTGGTGCAATATTGATACAATATTTATCTCATGGTTGGCTAAATGTTGTTGACAACATTGCACCAATATAAAATTTTGATATATATATGACAAATATTGGTTTACAATATTGGCTATATATAAACTGCAATATAATGCCAAAATACTTTTTTTGCTGCCTGAGAGGAATTGAACCCACAACTCAGATAGCCAAATAGCAGATAAAATTAGGAACTTATCATATCCACATGATTACACAATGAAGAAAAAAATTAAAAGATCTTAACATTTTTTTTGCGTACAAATAAGGTTTTTATTATGTAAACATTACTTGTACAAACGTACAAATAATAACCTCCAGGAAATGATAAGTTTTAATTAAAAACTGGTATTAAAAACTTTAAACCCTTTAAGTTATAAAAAATGTAAGTGCAAATAGAAAAACTAAGGGGTAAAAAAACCTCATCATTCAATTTTTCAACATCTTCACTACTAATTGGTATAAAACTTAACTCATTTTCAGACAAAGTTTCTAAAAAAAAATTATGTTAAATTTATTTTTGCTAAAATAATTAAAATGTTTTATTTGGATAAAATATTAATTTAAGTTTATACCTGATGTAAATATTTCAGATGCTTCCTGTAGAATAAAAAGATTAAAAATTATAAAATAACCTAAAATACATTTTACATTAATGAAGAAAATTTTACTTGTAAGCATACTATAACAAAATATATTTTACCTTAAGCTTTGCATTAAAACATTTCAAACATTATTAGTAATCAAATATACATTATAGAATTTTTTAGAAGATTAATTTCCTAGAAGATAAATAATTAGATTCTGTGTTAAATTTATTTGTAAGAAATGCAATATTTGTTGTACGGCAAGTTCAAAAAAGATTTTAGGAATTGAAAGATCTCTATATGATTTTTTTTATCTTTAAAAAGCTGTCAATAGTATAAAAAGAGGTAATCTATTTTTTTGGTAATTTGGCTGGCAACAGTTATTAGTATGAACTATGAAACTGTCATAACAGCAATCAAAACAAAAGATAGAGAAAATGATAGTTTAAAAATAAAAGTTGTTGAGCATTCAGTTCAGTGTTCAGTTTTTTCCTTGTTACTTTTATTTTACTATCTTAAGAAGAGTTCAGCGTTGTTTTACCATGGGAGTTTTATATACTTATTAAAGTATATAAAGTTTCACCTTACAAAAAAATAGCAAATAGACGACTACACGGAACTTACTAATGCACTACACCACCTATTGACATTACCAGCATCTAATATTAATAAATCACAATATTGCTCTTTAATATATTTTTTTATTCATAATCTTTGTTTAACTTCATCCTTTTATATTATTTAAGACTTGTGTTATTATTGTGTAAGAGACTGTATATGTGTGAGAAGTATATTCCCACAAAATTTTTTTAAAAAAATACCACCCAACAAACTAATTGACTAAAGAAGACAGCCAGTTAACTATGGTCCAAAAAATAGTGACATGTTCAATGTTATTGTTACTGCTATGTCTTCAATTAAAATCTTATTGTTTTATTGACAGCAGTTTTGTTTTCAGCCTGTCATAATTAATCATAATTAGTTATCTACTTTTGGAAAAAATTAGGTATAAGTATATTTTTTTAAATTGTAGCTAATCTTTGGAAAATTAACTGTAAACCTATCAGATGTTTTTAAAATAATATAGTGAGGTGATATATGCTGTTTCAAATATAAATCAGGATTAAAAACAGTTATGTTTAATTAAACTTATGCTTGATTACTTTATGCATTAATTTTGACAAAAAAATGAATAATTAAAAATAAATTAATAATAAATAAGATTTAATTATTGAAAAGCTGGTGTGGAGGCAAAAAAGGATAAGGTAACATAAACAAGTAGCATAACTTAACCAAGGATAACATTAAAAAGAAAAGGTTTTGTCAAGGTAAAGGTAAACTTTGTTACCTTAGATAACATTGATGATGTTATGATAACATAATCTGTCATCATAACATAATCTATGTTATCTACATTAACATATTGTTAACATATTGTTATCATAGATACAATAACATATTGTTACAATAGATACAATAAATTAGCTAGTGGAGGATAAGAGGTATCACAGTAAGGTTTAATCAAGTTAAGAAAATTATTTTTGCTTCTAAAAGCAAGAGAACTAAGATGATATTAATGATCACAATGATGATGATGATAATGAAAATGATGATGTATAAGTTAATTGGGCAAATAAGTAATGCACCCACATACCTTGTGAGATTTTTCTAAAAAATCTAGCAAGATATGTACCCACATTTTTTATTACTTATTTGCCTAATTAACTTATACTTTTCACTTTTTTTCCAACTTTTTTATACAACATACCATGGTTATAAAAACATGGTTGTAAAATGCTTCATTTTTAATTTGTTAAATATAATAATGATATGTTTATGTTTTGCAACTGATGTGCAGAGCTTCCACCATTATCATCATCATCATCATCATCATCATCATCATCATCATCATCATCATCATCATCATCATCATCATCATCATCATCATCATCATCATCATCATCATCATCATCATCATCAAAATATATCAATGCTTTATTTATTTTGTGCTGAATAAAAAAACAGTTTTTATTAGGCTTAATTTTTTTTATTGATCTTTTTCATTGCAAAACAGATAAAACCAAGAACTGCATCATTTTTCATCTTTCTTGAAGAACGTTTAATTCTACCTGCATGAACACAGGATAAGCAAGCACTACAACATTGCTTAATAAAACATGTAGAAATATTAAAAAAACTTACCTTACTAGTAATAATTGATGTAGAAATAAAATTTTTAGATAAAATATCAGAAAGTATAAAAGGTTTCTGGTAAGCCACCTGAAAGAAAAATTGAAAATATTTCAGCAGTTATTTATTATATTTAGATAGAACTAAATTATATCATCAATGACAATCCCAGAGTTTGATAAGGAATATCATATTATAAATTATGTTAGTGTTGTCTAATTCAGTTTTACCAGAAGTTAAACCCTCTTTGTGACATATCCAGGGCCTACACAGGCCTATATTGACACTAATATTTGTTTGGGCGCCCAAACTCCAGCTCTATGTAGTTAAAAATTAATATATTGTTATATTAATATATTAATATTCTTTATTGAGTACAGGAACAACTTTTGACCATTCTTACTAGCGTTTAACATATTAGGAGTTTAACATTAGGAGTTGATTCGCAAATATCTATAATGGTATTTGCAATTTTATTAACCATAAATATTCTTAGGTATTGGATTTGAAACAACATTAAACTTCTATTTAGAATAAATGATACTTAAAAATACACAGTAGCAGTGCTAAAATATTTCTGGGTTTGTCCCTGATCATATTTATTACTATTTATTATTGAAAAACTCTCATTACAATAAGTTATATCACTGAAAAACACCTGCTTTCTCCACCATACACTTTTATCATCTTGATAATCATAGCGCAGTTCAGTGCCTGATTCAATATCACAAAGTGCAAAAAGGCATAAAAAAGGTTTGCCACCTACAATAATTTTAATCATTTTTGAATTAGGATACTTTTTCGAATCATTTACATATCTAGCTAAATGATGATCCAATGTAGCATCAATACTAAATCAGAAAATGATAACATGTGTATTATATACACAAAAATTAATATAAAAAAGAAAAAAATTTTCTTAGGAAAATCTAAGGAACTATAACATAAATTATATTATCTAAGGAAGCATAATATATAAACATTGGACACCAGCAATTTTTGGTATTAAGTTTCAAGCTGGAATAGATAGTTTATTAGAAAATAAAAGTCAACTCAAAAATAAAAAATTCTTAGGTTTACTAGTTATTAATTAATTTAAAAAATTAATTGAAAAAAAAGTTTAAAAAATCAACATAAATAAACTACTTTAAAGACCAAAAAAGTCTAAAAATTTCTTTATTAGCTGTCTATCTAAACCTAGATAAGTTGCAACATTTAAAACAGGGATGCGGAGTTCCAAAAAAACGCTGGCTTTATATCTTTATTTTGTCCAGAAGCTCTAAGCATGTTTGTTGACTTATGATTTGCTATAAGTAAAAAATTTATGAGATTTAATGACTTGGAACTTATTGTTTTCAAGCCCAAAGTCCTGGAGTCCCAGAATCCTTGCCACCATTATACCTAAGGACTTCGAGTTCAAAAAATGATTGTTCCTCTTACAAAAAAGCTTTTATTTTTTTATCTATTAGTAGTCCATAAACTTTTTTTTATATTTTTAGAGCTCCTGTATACCAAAAACTAGGAAGTACGAATTTGACACAAGTCACTTTTTGTGACTTGTGTTAAATCTTGAGTCCTTTTTGGGACTAAGCATCCCTGATTTAAAACCATGTTTTTTTTATAAATGTTTTATTTACATGACTTCATCTAGTTTTTTTTTTTTTTGTAATTCACCTCCCCAAGGCCAAGAAGGCCACTACAGATGAGGAGGCTACTTAATTGTTTTTATAACCCTCTCACTACTCTATAACTCCGAAACACGAAACTTGACGAACAAGGTCACTTCACGGAGAAACAAGTTGAGTGGGGCACTACCAGGATCGTGGTGGGAATCGAACACAGAACCTCTCACTTATAAAACGAGCGCTCTACCACTACACCACTACCGCATACATTATACATTGCTTTTATGCAAAACTACCCAATTTTACAGGATCCAAACATGTCTAAAAATTATAGAAACTAAAAAATAAATTATTTACGCTTCATTATATATGAAAATAGGTGGGAAAATGTTTCACACTAACACTCGTTTAAATAATTCAATATTTATAACTGACTCTACTTTATGTTTCTTAATGAATTATATGTAAAAAAAAAATATATTAATAAGATAGAATTGGGAAGACTTGCAAATTTTAAATTTTGCACGTAATAGTTTTATGGTCTAATAAAGCTACTCTCACTTGAAGCAATTAATTTTTCAAAAAAAGTTGAAAATCGCTGGTGCCTAGAAAACATGGTCATAAATAAAATTAGGTTCACAATTAAATTTGATTTGTATAAAGTCATTATTTTATTTTCTTTATATATAATTTTAACATTTCTTGTTTTTAAATTTTAAAAACATTACAATATTTATCGTTTATGTTAAAAAAAAGCAAAAAGTTTTGTCTCTTTATTTTAATATATATGAATAACTTCTCATCTTTTATTTTAAAATGTTTTATCAATTTTACTTAGATAACTTTCTAAGTACACTTTATTTAAATAATTTTAAAAAGACCTTTCAAATTGTAGCATTAAATGTGTACCTGAGTTCTCTTTTGAAATTTTCTTTTTCAAACTGGTGTTCAAAGTAAAAAACAAAACACCCTTTCATTGAATGAGCATAAGCTATTTCACGTTTTTTCCCCTCTTCAGCACTCACCAGATCACCCATATATTGAAGCAAAAATGAGTTCTTTTTAAACTTTTGTTTGGTAAATACACCCTTTCCTACAAAATTAGATAGTAATGGCATATTATTAAAAAATGTAATTCCTTAAAAATATTAACAACAACCCTTGAAACAATAAATCCTAAAGAAGATCTTCAAATTTTAAATTGTGCAATTAAGGGCTGGAACTCAAAGGAACAAAGAACAATCTTCAAGGATATCCTTGAAAAAAATTCCAAGATAACCTTTTTTTTTTCTAAACTTAACTTTAATATAACCTTTTTTAACTAAATTTTTGAAACACTAGGTTAGAGTAGTATATAATAATAAATAGTTAACATTTTCAAACTTTGACACAAATAACAAAACACATGTTAACATTTTTGGAGCTAATAGTCACTAACTGTAAAAATGTTATCAAAAAAGTAAAATTAAAAAAAAAACTAAATTATTCAAGTTGTACCAATACTTAATCTATTACCATCAGTATCACATAGTTTATTATGGATATTCTAAAACATTTATTTTTATTTTTACACCTAATATTAGATCTAAAGAACTAAATATCTGAAAATAATTATATTTAAGTAAAAAAAGAAGAGAAATATATTGTGTAAAAACTAATGTGTTCAAAATTTTAAATAAAGGCAACAGACATATATTGAATAACCTGGTACAAAGATGTTTTTATGCAGTAAGAGATAACTTACACAATTAAATTATTCGAAAATTATATTGAGTAATCAATTAAACCAAATTAATCAAGTAGATCTCAATCTGAAGGGTAAGAACCATTGTTTCTAACAATATAACTATTTGTCGCAAGTAATAATAATATAGAAATTGTAAAATAAAAAAAAGACATTTTATTTTCTAATTTCCTAAAACCATTTAAGGATATATAATTTGCCATTATAGAAAACACTAACCAATAATGCTATCAATTTCGTGAAGTAAAAAACCATCCTGATCTTCTTGTGCAATACAATACCTAGCTGCAACATCAACTGGATCTGACTGAAATTCCTAAGTTAAAGAGATATATTTATTACCTATTTAGCATAGTATTTTCTAGAAATGAAATAATTTTAAAACTTCTTTGTTAAAAATCAATAAAAACTAAATCATAAAATAAATCAATAAAAATATTATAAAATAATATAAAAAAATGAAAATCAATAACTTTTTATTAACAAATAACTATACAATTATAACTGGTTTATTGGCAGCTATATCAAAGCTTATGTATGCTAAAAATTGCTAGGACAAACTGTTTTGTCATTTTTTAAAAATTATTTACCTTAATATCATCGAGATGTGAGAACATTTAAAACTTTGCAATAAATAAAAACAAAGCTGTTAAACACAAACTATATTGTTACACATATTAACTAAATCTGCATTGTTTTGCAAAATACAACATGTGATTTAAAAAAAATATTTATTTATCACTGCTCTTTTGTAATTCAAAGTGAAGCATAGTGATACATAATATTTTGGTTTTTATTGATATCAACATTATATTACATGCATCTCTGTACATACACTAACCTAATAAAGGCAACCTCTCTAGGAAAGGAGACACCCAGGTAAAACTCCAAATATTTAAACAACAAATTTTTGGAATGAGCACCTTAATTAAACATTATAACAAAAAATTGATGTAAACTTGTCAATAAAAATTTGATGTAAGTGTAAATATAAATTTGATGTAAGTACATTTCACTATCCATAACTTAAAAGTCAATTTATGTAAGCTCCTTGGACCCTTAATTATAACCATAACTAGATAAGCTTTACACAAATATATTTTGTCAAAAATGTTATTGACAATTCTTTAAATTTAAAGATGTTATTAATTCATTTTTGTGGAAAATTAAATAAGTATTATTTATGTTTACCATATTGTGTTGAAAGAAATAAAAAAATGGTAATAAAAATTTCTTATCAATAATTTACTGTACTTTGCATAGTTAGATTATAATAAATAAGAAAATTTAAAATGCATTTATACATTTTTGAAACATTTGAAGTTTCTTAAGTAATAGCGTTAAAATAAATACGTATAATTTTGTTAACTATAATAATGTATTTAAAAAAAAATTGTATTATGTGTAATACATAAATATTGTATAATTCATAATACTGTGTTTTTCCTCTACTCGATAGTATGTAAACTATGTAAATTCACTATTATTTATAATTTTAATTCACAAATTTAACAAAAAAAAACTATATAGTAACCATTAAAAAAACTATATAGTAAACATTAGTAAATAGAATACTTATGTTTTAACCTAATGATGAATATTTGGTTTGTTATTATGTATATGTATATATATATATATATATATATATATATATATATAT
>NC_088923.1:21970000-22027500 GCF_038396675.1 Hydra vulgaris
ACTTTCACAGACAAAAGAAAAATTAAGCAAATATTGTAAAGCTTAAAAAAAGAACGAGCGGCTGAAACTCATAACGCACTTATTGTCAAGACTATAAAGTCGAATATAAAATTTAGCTAAAACTTTTTTTCAAAAAAGTTTTTTTTTACCATATTAAAAAGTGGAGAATAACTTTTTAATTTAAATTCAATAGTTCTGTAAACTAAAGATTGGGCAGGTATGTTTTGAAACAGTTCTTGTGCAGTCCTGGTAATCTTTAATTTAATGAACTATTAAATTTAATTTAAAAATTTTATTTTTTACTTTTAGACTTTCAAAATTAAAAGTAAGTTAAGGGGTATGCCCCCTGATAAAACTAAATCAGTAACTTGGTATTGCATGCTATAAAACTATATATTTTCTAAGAGTTCTTTATAAATTAGTGCAAATTATTTAAAAAAAAAAAAATTCATAGCAAACAACTATAATGGCGGAAATAGTGGAAAAAGTCTATGATTTTAGCAGTTGATAATTTCAGAACTATTATGTATTTCTAAATGAAACTTTTATACTAGACTCTTTAAAGCAAGGTCTACAACTTAAACTAAAAAAATATTATAATTTTTGCCTCGATCACCCCAAATATTTAGTCGAAAATTTTAGCAAAGTTTAGACAAAAATATTTCTTGATTTAAAAGTCAAAACTCGAATGTTTTTAGCTTAAGTTGCAAGTACAAGTCATATAAACATACCCTGAAAATTTGATCACTCTACCATCTCTAGTTCAAAAGATATCATTTGCTAAAACTGGCTTGTCAATTTTGAGTAAAAGAACTTTAAAAGTTTAAAATTGTGTAAAGACCACTTCAGCTTTAGACATATCATACAAAAATACTTATATATAAAGAAAAAAGTTATATAAAAGCTCCAGACTCATAAGTAGTCCCTTCTTTTTGAATACTTTTATCATCAAACATCTTTTTCTTCCCACGGATGATTTTTCTACGACGCTTAGCGTTGTCAGTATTTTTGTACTGTGCTTGACGTAGTCTGCATTTGTTAATGTTGATGCATCCTTTTGTTGTATAATTTCCAGGGGTCAAGCCCAAAATCTCCATAATTTGTAAAGATGCTTTACTACCAATGTTAAAACTGGCCACAGCATCAAAAACTCCAAATTTTAGCTTTTCAAAACCTACAAATCGACTCTTAGGGACGCGCTCCCATATCATAGCATTGAAAGACTCATTCGCATTCTGTGTTAATCCATGAAGACACATTGACAAAAGACTGTCATCACACATCGTCTTTGTAAATTGGTTTTACATGACTTATTATAGACAAAGGCAGCCCAACATCTGGTTTGTAAGTTGTTGTTTTGTTAATTTTGTCTCGCTGAAACGAGCACCAGCTGTTTTTGGTTTTGGGGCAATGATCGTGCCACTGGTTTGTTTTGGATGATGCTACATGGAACAGGCTAGCAAATATAGCTTTTCTCATGCCATTTAAGTCACCTACATTTTGCCTTATGGCAATACTATAATAGTTTTGTAAACGATCTATCATATTCAACATTAGTTTGCCTTTACCACTTATACCTTTAACCTTTTTGCATAGATTGCGAAGTCGATTACCTACTCTTTTTTGAATGTGACCAACACAATGCAGACGCTCAACTTTTATATCTGATCCATAAACATTTTCAATTAATTTATGAGATTTGCTGTCTCCATCACCATAAAACTTTGTGTATTTGAGACCATGTTTAGTTATTGATCGCTCAAATATATTTTTAGTTCCTTCAGGTCCCATAGCAGGTGCGGAACCATGATAATTGATCACACAATCATGATTAGCTTTCCAGGAGTCATATTTAACATGATCAGTTCCTTTGATTTTCTCATAAAACTCACATGATCTGCATGTTTTAGACATTACTTCAACATCTAATACCTTTCCAGAATCAACAGATATGGCAGTGATAACACCGTTAAGAGAAGAGTAGCCTCTACGTTGCCATGATCCATCATTTGATACTCCAATTTCAGTACCAACTTGAGATTTTATTTCTTTAGCTGCAGCTGTCATTGACTTTTCAGCAACAGTTTTACATGCATTTCCGCAAAGTTTGGAAAGTTTATCATAATTATTTCTTGTTATTGGTTTAGGCATATTCATCATTGTTGTAAACCGTTGCAGATTGGCATAGCCTGAACCAATAGTGCGCATTGCATAAGTAATACGTAGATTTACATCATATCCATTTTTTCTACAGAATGGGGATGTATAAAAAGATGAACTATAACCACATTCACATAACACACTCATAGAAGAAGTTAATCCTTTCTTTTTAGAAAAATTTTCAGTCAGTAATAATTTCCCAACATGGCATTCTGGACAGCACAGTTGACTAAAAACCTCATTTAAAATAGAAACATCAATAAGTCTATATCCTTCAACTTTTTCTGTGATAGTTTCTCTGTATTTAATGTCCTCAACTTTTTTCTTTGAAGCATTTGATATAGAGGCAGAACAAGAAGGGATAAGACTTTCATGATTAGCAGAACCTCGATGAGGAGCGACACTGGCATTTTGTTACTGTTCAGATTGACTCTCAACGGTTGTTTCTAATGATTTTGTGTGCATGTTCCCATAGAACCTTCTTTTAAGAGAATATAAACGCTTTGTAGTTTGTTTTGCTCTCTTTCCCATTGTAATAACTTTATTATATAATTTTCAAAATGTTTTCACAATCATAAATCTTAATAGGAGAACCCAACAATGTGGCGTTTTTCAGTTACTTATAAACTTTAATCTACCATCTTTATAGTGATTTAAAGCAGTGAAGCAAATGTGGTTGATTATTCTCGTTAAAATCATTCAATTTAGGACTAGAGTGGGGGTCTAGATACATAATGATTTAGGAAGAAACTAATATGTGATGTGCTACACTCGTATTTTGAGAAAAAACTATTTAAATATAGGTTTTAAATTGTTTAAATTCGGAATCTACGTTAAATTTTGATTGAAAAACAATCATATTAATTTTTTGAAAAAAATTAAAAATTTTCTTTAATTATTGGGGGGCATACCCCTTAACACGCGATAAACTGATTGTCGGCGGCAATTAATTAGTGCGTTAACGCGATAAAAATGCGTTAATTTGCCCTGCCCTAATAAAAATATAATACAATTTAGAGAATGAAAAGATTATTTTAATAAATATTGAAAGATATACTTTAATTGACTTTGTCACCTCACCTAAAGACAAAGCCGAACTGTTTGCTAAAAACTTTTCATCAATATCATCTCTTGATTCCACTAATTGCGTTCTACCTGATATTGCCAACAAACAGGTTGATTCATTGCTTGACATTCATATCACTTCAGCATCTGTATCTAAAGTGATTTCCTGTCTAGACTCTTCTACAGCTTGTGGCCCAGACAACATACCTGTTCTTGTCTTGCAGAAGTGTTCTCCAGAGCTGTCGTCTATACTCTCAAAACTATTCAACAAGTGCTTATCAGAGTCTTGTTTTCCAGCCTGCTGGAAAGCCGCATCTGTTATCCCTATCTTCAAAAATTCTGGGGAGCGATCTGATTCGTCTAACTACCGTCCCATAAGTCTTCTTCCTATCATAAGCAAGGTTTTTGAATCTTTAATTAACAAACACTTAATTTCTCATCTTGAATCTAATAACTTACTTTCTGACCATCAATATGGATTTCGATCTTCTCGTTCTACAGCTGATTTGCTAACAGTAATAACTGACAGGTTTTATCGTGCATTAGATGAAGGTGGAGAGGTTAAGGCCATCGCTCTTGACATTTCAAAAGCTTTTGATAAAGTTTGGCATGCTGGTCGACTCCATAAGCTTTCTTCTTATGGTGTATCTGGCAACACCTTTAAGATCATTGAATCCTTCCTTTCCAATCGTAGCATAAAAGTTGTCCTCGATGGACAACACTCTTCTTCTTATTCTGTAACTTCAGGGGTTCCTCAAGGTTCTATCCTTGGCCCTATACTCTTTTAATTTACATTAACGATCTTCCAGATATTCTCACATCTAAGGTGGCATTGTTTGCTGATGATACTACCATTTATTCTTGTCGTGATAAGAAACCAACACCCTCTGATTGCCTGGAGGGGGCATTTGAGCTTGAAAAGGATCTCACTTCTGCTACAGCATGGGGCTCACAGTGGCTGGTGAACTTTAATTCAGATAAAACTCAATTTTTTTCAGCCAATCGTTATCGCAATAATTTAGATCTTCCTATATTTATGAACGGTGATGTACTCGATGAGTCACCTACTCTTCATCTTCTAGGATTAACTCTTACTTCCAATCTTTCTTGGAAACCATATATCAAATCGGTTGCAAAATTAGCATCTGCTAAGGTTGCATCTCTTTATCGAGCTCGCCACTTTCTTACTCTGGATTCTATTCTCTACCTCTATAAATCTCAAATCCGGCCTTGTATGGAATACTGTTGCCATATCTGGGGGGGATCTTCTAATGATGTCCTTTCTCTTTTAGACAAGGTGCAAAAACGCATTGTAAACATAGTTGGACCTGCTCTTGCAGCCAACCTTCAACCATTATCACATCGTCGTAATGTTGCTTCTCTTTCTCTTTTCTATAAATACTATAATGGGCACTGCTCGAAAGAGCTAGCGTCTCTTGTGCCATCTACTAAAATTCATTCTCGTGTTACTCGTCATTCAATTAAGTGTCATCCTTTTTCTGTGACTGTTCCTAAGTGCTCCAAAAACGCTTATTCGTCTAGTTTTTTTCCTCGAACATCAGCTCTTTGGAATTCGCTTCCTTCATCTTGCTTTCCTGATTCATATAATTTGCAATCTTTTAAATCGTCCGTCAATCGTTATCTTGCTTTACAATCTTCATCTTTTCTCTTCCAGTAACTTCCAACTTTAATTAGTGGCTGCTTGCAGCCTTGTTGGAAGCGAAGATGTTTAAAAAAAAAAAAAAAAAAAAATTTTATCTGTTGTATGATTGTAACTGTTAATATTTTTATTAATAGTTTGAAAATTAAGTATAAAACTCTTTTCAATATCGTTATTTTTAATTTTTAAGTTCAGTTTACAAAAAAAAGTCCTAAAACATTTTGAAAATAATTTTTTTATGAAATGACTCCAAGTCAACAAAGTTGACTTGGAGTCATTTCAAACAAAGTTTTTTTCTACTTTTTTGTAACACGTTTTTCTTTTAGTACTATTCCAAAATTTCAAATTTATAGTTTTAGACATCTAGGTGTTTTTGTTATACCTACGTCTGGTTTCAGAGATACTTGAGTTCAAATCCTTAATATTTTGGGTAAACATCCAAAAAAGTATAGAAAAAAGTATTTGGGAAACAATTGAGCAGTTCTTGTTATATAAAAGAGAGGAAGATCGCTAACTCAAAGAATTGATAATGCTGAAAGAAGATTAGAAAAAACTTTAAAACAATTATCTGTTGCTGATGAAACACCAACGATCAAAATCGGACAGTTATCAATTGAAAGAAGGAATTTTTCAGGCTGACCATCAAGAAACTTATGAATAGATGATAAAGATTTTAACAGATAATGTTGTAACATCTTATGACGTGTTATTATTTCTGATCACTGAGCACTCTTTGTTGTTGGAGCAGTTGCTCAGTAAAAAAATTATCATTGTTGTATATCACAATCCGCAGAAGTCAATTGGTTTGTAAAGCGGTGGCTACAGCTAACAATGTTGATTTTTCTGCTGATAATCCACTACTTCTGCATTGGTATGGAAAGTTCTTAACTGATAATACTTGTGAACAACAAAAAATTAATTTTTTTGTTACTGGCGGTGACAAATTTCTAGGCGTTTCAAAGATTGGTCGAGGTACTGGTACTTGAAGATTGGAAATTCAACTTTGACAGTGTTTTTAACCCTTGGTCTTGGCTGGCTTTAGAGACAAAAATATGGTATCTGGTCTTGAAACCTGCTGTCTTGATCTTGCTATTGTTGACCTTGTTAACAACTCTCATTACGTTCAAACAAAAACTTTAAACTTTCTATTTTTTTTGTTTCAGGTCTTCCTAATGCTTAAAGAACTTTTAAGCATTAGAAAGACCTGAAACAAAAAAAATTTAATTTATTATTTAAAAATATTTTCATAAAGTTTCTTATAAAGTTTATTAACGCTGATCACGATTTAGGCGCGATTAAACGTTAGAGAAACGTTAGAAACGCGATTAAAAATTAGATCACGAATAAATACGTTGATTCTATGGGCAGTTGTACTTAAGTTTAACACATGTTTCATGTTTCATAGTATTTTTAAGACTTCTAAAAGTCAAACATTAATGTCGCATGCTTTTATTACAAGTTTCATATTCGTTACGGAAACTTAGTTTAATAGTAAACTACGTTTCAGTTTCGGTGAATCCATAAAAGCATAATATTCTAATCAGTGACTAGTTAAATTCATATATATATATATATATATATATATATATATATATATATATATATATATATATATATATATACATATATATATATATATATATATATATATATATATATATATATATATATATATATATATATATATATATATATATAAACAGCGCAGTTTTAGTAAATATTGTTTTTAATTGTTTTTATCTTTTTCATATACCTTCTGAGTTAAAAAAAAAGTTTTTATAAATTCTTGAACGTATGCAAAAAAATTTAATATTCAAACCCCATGGAGGTTGGAGGTTTACACATTTTTTATTGATTTGTTTTGGAGGTATTTTTTATAGAAAAAAAGTAAAGTGGCAAAACTCTTGTTTTTACAAACCCTAAAAATGGACCTGCTTAATGTCACAACTAATAAATGTTTTCATTACTTTCATTAAAAAATTATTGTGTAAAAATATTAGTAAAGATACTTTTGGTACAAAATTTGTTTTGTCGTGATATTTAATAACAGTTTAGTATACATAAATCTTCTAGTTTTTGTTGTTTTAGATAACTAAATTCTGAACTTTTTTATCTTCATGCTGTTGTCAAATAAGGATGCTTTCAAAAAATGACCGTAGTAGGAACTAGAAAACAAACCTTTCTCCGAATTTTTTTTTTATTAAACCAACTAGATTATTTAAATATAATTTACTTCATTATTCAATCGACACAATCAATTAGTTATTAGATAATTAATAAAAAAAATTAAAAAAAATAAACAATGTGGCAAAAAATTATGACAAAAAATATTAAATACATTGATCCTTACACTTTTGTTTTGTGTTCTGAAGTTTGATATTAAAAAGATAAAATTAAATGATTTTTCAATAAACAAAAGTTAAATATTTCCGTGCTTTTAGAAGAATATTTTTATACAAATGTCAGGTAACATAATACAAATTTAGGTAAAAAACATTCTTAAGTTTTTTCATTTAGGAAAATCTTTTTTCATATTATAGAAACTCTTTTAAGATTTAGTTTAAAAGTATATTTTTACTGGCGAGTCAGTAAAATATTCACACTTAGTTAAGTGTTTATTTTAGCCACCAAGTACTTTCACATAATTAAAAAGTGTCCGTTTTTTTACTGACCACTTTTCCCCCTTAGAAAGCATTAGCGCTAGTTGTGCTAAATTAATATTCAATGTCTTAATGTCTTCATAAAAGCCAATTTCGGGAAAGTTTTAGAAAGTTGTAATCAGTTAAAACAATTTATGAAAAACATTAAAAATATGAAATTTACGCTTTGTTTTAGTTAATTCTAACTTTATAGTCATTTTTAAAGCGTAGCAAGTGTTTAAAAAAATAAATGGCAAATCTATTTTGTACGGTTTGAAACTAAAGTATTAAAAAATGCCGCATAGATAATGTTTTAAATAATTAAAATTTAAACTACTTTTGATATAACATTTACTGGCCATTTATAAAATCCATTTACTGGCCATGCCCAATAAACGGTATCGGGCCAACTATCACAATGGAAGTATTTAATTATAACAAAATTTTCTCACACTTAGTTATTATAATAACTAAGTCTATGACATGAATTATTATTCATGTTTAAGAAAAGTTAAACTAAGGTTGTTAACTGGTAATCAAAATTCAAAATTTATTGGAATTTATTTGAAGTTATACTTAAATGCAAACTTGGATGTTGCATAAAAGGTAAATAAAAGTAAGCGATATATTTTTTAGTTATTTTATTTATATGTTTTTAGATTTGTTTCTACCATTGTGTTCCTGTTTTTAGTAGAAAATGGTATTAAATATGAAAAGTTAAAAAAGTAAAAAAATATAAAAAAAATCCGATATCAAATGTTACTACTAAACTAACTTTAATGATAATAAAAAAAAAACTCATGCTGTGGACAGATACTGAAACTATACATGCAGTTTTAACTGGTATTTTTCAGCATAAAGCAAGAGCAACATATGCAGCTTCATGATCGACTCTCTAGACCAGCGAATCCTAACATGTGGGTTGTGACCCCAACGGG
Organism: Hydra vulgaris; assembly: GCF_038396675.1. Taxonomy (NCBI): domain Eukaryota; kingdom Metazoa; phylum Cnidaria; class Hydrozoa; order Anthoathecata; family Hydridae; genus Hydra; species Hydra vulgaris. The sequence continues at coordinate 21,978,463 of NC_088923.1, forward strand.
GGTTGATCATAAGATCTTCTAAAAAATAATTTGTTTACGCTAGTCAGTGGGTTTTTTTTATCATTTTAAACTTAAGCGGTACTCCAACTTTGACTACAGTCATGACACTGAAGCAACGTACAATACTATTCATTCGATAGAAGTCAGGAGCCTATATAATTTAATAATTTTAGACATTTCAATTCTTACAACTTTTTTCACAAAATCACTTAGGTACTTAAGACGTAAAATAAAATCATATCCTGTTTGCGGCGAAATAGCGTTTTCAGCTAGTACTGAAATTGTTTAAACACGTGCTTCATATTCTCGAATCATAAGAGCCAACTAAACAAAAAGCCAAATAAACATAAAATTTAATTGTAATTTTTATATTGATGAAAATTGCGTGCCCGCAATAATGAAGCAGCGAAAGATAAGTATACATTGTCGTTAGTTCTTAAATGTGATACATTTTAACATGAGAAGTTTAAAAAAGAATTTTGAAAATTTTAAGAATAATATTGAGGAAACTTTAAATATTTTTAACGTTATATGCCTAACAGAAACTTGGTGTAGTTCTGACGAGGCTATATCTAACTCGAATCTTCACCTGCCAGGTTTTAATCCTGTTTTTTTAGCACGTAAAACAAAAAAACGAGGCGGTGGAGTACTTTTTTATGTAAGTGAAGGAATGCGGTTTATAAATAGGCCTGACATGAGTATTTCTGATGCCGATAAAGAGGTTTTAACAATTGAAATTTTAGCCAAAAAAACTAAAAATATACTTTTAAGTTGCTGTTATCGCCCACCATCTGGTGAAATAAATAGTTTCAAGTCCTTTTTAATAACTGATATTATAACAAAATGTACAATAGAAAAGAAATTAAATTACATTATTGGTGACATAAATTTAGACGCATTAAAATATCACATAAATTCCAAAATTAATAGTTTTTATAATGATTTATTTAAAAGCGGTGCAATTTCGCTTATTAATAAACCAACAAGAGTAACTTTAAAGTCAGTATCTTTAATAGATAATATTATGACAACAGACACTTTTAATGAATCTCATAAAAAAGGGTTAATTAAAAATGATGTTTCAGATCATTTTCCTATCTTCTTTTCAATAAATACTGATATTGAACAATTACAAATAAAAAAACAAGTTATCCTAAAACGCTGTTTCAGTGAAGTAAATATTGCATCATTTAATGAACAACTATCATTACTACATTGGAAACATATAAATTTTTCGTCGGAAGCAAATGTGGTTTATAACTCATTCTTTAGAACATTCTATGAAGTTTATGATGCAAACTTTCCACAATACAAAGTTAACTTAAACAAAAAAAGCTTAAAGTCACCATAGATTACTAAAGAACTCAGGAAATCTTCCAAAGTTAAACAAAAATTGTATATAAAGTATTTAAAGTCAAAAACAGATAAAAATAAGGAAATTTATAAAAATTATGTAAAGCTTTATGAAAGTTAAAAAAAAAACTTAAAAAGAAATACTATTCAAACTTATTAGAGAAGTTTAAGAATAATGCTAAACGCACATGGCAAATTTTAAATGAAATTACTGGCAATCAAAAAATTAAAACATGCAACTTACCAAAATTTATTAAAAACAATGATGATTTATTATATAATCCTAATGATATAGCAAATCAAACAAATAATTTTTTTGTAACAATTGGTCCAAATTTTAAAAAAATATTCCAATTATAACTAACACAATTAATGATCTTAATCTTCCGATAATTTCTATACCTAATAACTTTGAACTTTCGATTAAAGAGTTTGAATGTGCTTACAAAATGCTAAAAATCAATAAATCGATAGGCCCAGATCAAATAAATGGTAACGTTATAATCAGTTCTTACGAGATCATAAAAACTATACTCTTTCAGGTCTTTAGTTGTTCAATTAAACAAGGTATATTTCCTGATCAACTAAAGATAGCCAAAGTTACACCAATATTTAAAGGGGGGGGGGGATTATCAAATATAACTAATTATCGTCCAATTTTTGTACTTTCTGGTTCTTCAAAGATTTATGAAAGGATCCTTTACAATAAAATTTATGATCATCTTTCTAAAAATAAAATACTAAGTACAACCCAATATGGGTTTAAAAAAACATAATTCCACTGAACACGCAGTGCTTCATCTGACTAGAAATATTGCAGATTCGTTTGAAAAATCACAATTTACTCTTGCAGTGTTCATAGATCTATCAAAAGCCTTCGATACGATAAATCATGAGATTCTTATTAAAAAACTAGAAAATTGTGGAATCTGTGGTAATTTTCTAAAATTACTTAAGAGCTATTTAAGCAATCGTAAACAGTATGTGCAAATTGATGTATCCTCTACAACAAATTTACTAGATACAACATGGGTGTCCCCTAAGGGTCTCTACTAGGACCATTTCTTTTTCTCATTTATATCAATGATCTTTATAATGCCTCAAATTTAAAAGCAGTAATGTTTGCTGATGACACAAACTTTTTTTTGTCTAGCAATAATATCATAACACTATTTAATGACATGAACATAGAGCTAATTAAAATTTCAAAATGGTTTAAGTCTAATAAGTTATCAATTAACATAGAAAAAACTAAATGGACTCTATTTCATCCAAAATCCAAAAAACATCTTTTGCCAAATGATATGCCTCAAATATATATAGATAATATTCAAATAAAACAATCAAAAGTTATACTTTTTCTTGGTGTTTTATTGATGAAAACCTTACGTGGAAAAATCATACTGAAACCTTGCGCAACAAAGTTTCAAAAAATATTGGAGTACTATATAAAGCGAGAAGTTTTGTAAATAGACACGCATTAATTTAACTTTATTAGTCACTTATTCAATGCCATCTAAATTATTCAAATATCGCATGGGGCAGTGCTAAAAAAAGTCAATTAGATCCTCTTTATCGGCAACAGAAGCATCTAGCACGACTAATAAATTTTAAAGATCGTTTAACTCATGCAAAACCACTTTTATTTAAAATGAGTATTCTTAATATATACCAACTAAATGTTTTTAACACTCTTTGCTTTATATTTAAATGTAAGATAAACTTAGCTCCAATACCTTTTCAAAATTTATATGCAATAAAGCCCAAAAACAAATATGATCTAAGAAATGACAATTTTATTTATCAACATTATTCGCATACAAATTTTGGAAGGTCTCTTATATCTTATCGCGGAGCTTATTTGTGGAACCAATAGTTTAAAAAAATTTTGATTTTTCCCAAAGTTGGAATTTTTCTTCTTTCAAAAACAAACTGAAAAAAGTTATTTTCTCAATAGAAAATATTTTCGAGTTCTTCTGATCTCGTTTCTCTTTTATAAGTGTTTCTAAATGTAATTTAAAATATTTGTTTTTATTTTTTATTGTTTTTTTAATCGGTATTTTATTTGTATGACGGTTTTCATAAAAACGGTATTTACTAATTTCAAATATTTGATTTTATTTTTTTATTGTTTAGTTAAACGGTGTTTTATAATTGAGGTTATTTTATTTGTATGAAGGTTATCTTAAACGGTATTTACTTTTTATTTTATATTTTTTTGAAATAATTGGTTTATAATATTTGTATTGTTAAACGGTTCTCAGTGACAAGATCTTATGATCCTCTTCGAGTTTCCGTATTCTTCATATATTATGTACCAACGACACTTTTACCAGAGAATATTGTTAAATGAACAAAAAAAAAAAAAAATGAACAAAAAAAAAAAAAAAGTTCCTTATTTTTAAAATCAAAGCATCCATTTGAAAATGTTTTTGGTGTTTGCACAGACGAGGCTCAAGCAATTTTTTGATGCATGTCTGTATCTATATGTTTGGTATCAAATATATCACAAAAAATCATCGCTACTCACTGTTTGATTTATCGACAAGTGTTAGCAACAAAGACTTTGAAAGAAGAATTTTAGCATATAATGAAAAACGTTGTAAGTGCCGTGAATGTTGTAAAAAATGTTGCCGCCTGTTTTTAAAATCTTTGCATTGAGTTGGATGAATTAAATAATATTGTATTATTTCACACCGATATGAGGTGGTTGTCCATAGAAAATGTTTAAAACTTGATTTTGATCTTTGTAATGAATTAAAAACATTTTTTTAATCAAAAATCTAAACCACACCGTTAGGCAAAAAAAAACTTCACAAACTTGCTTAATTGGTTGATATTTTTGCAATCTTAAAGAAATTAAATTTTTTCTCCCAGGTCTAAATGCAGCATGCCTAGATTTGTCAGAAAAGGTCTGAGCATTCCAACAGAATCTTTAACTTTAGCAAACAAAAGTGTGTAAAAATAAATTTTTACATCTGCTTTTTTTGAGGAAAATAACATCGAACATGGAACAACGGGGAGAGCAATACCTTTTGTAAGAGAACACTTTAAAGGTTCTCCTTCTTTCTTTTTCAACGATATACCTTTATAAAATATTATTATCCGATAGGTATAACAAATTATTTTGTTGATAAATTATTACAGAAAAAAATTTGTAACAAAAAAAAAGTAACGGGTGATGCGGAGGTTATCGAACAAATCCTAATTTCATTATTTGAGCATAATAATTAGTTTTTGTGGTTTTATGCGTAGACATAAACGTTCTATAAAATATAAACTTTATTATTTGAAACACAATTATTTAAAATGAAGTTAAATGCAGCTAAACGAGAATCTTTTCGAAAGCGACTAAAAATGTTTTTTGTATATAAACAGAATATTAAAAAAAAAAAAAAATCGTAAATCATTTTGAAAAGGAAGGATTTGCTCGAAGTACAATATATGATAACCTAGAAAGATCTGAAACTGTTCAATCGTTTTCTGATAGAAAGCACCCTGGTCGTCCGACATCCTGGAGTAGAGAAAAGAAACCCGAATTAACGAGACTTGTCAACAATCGAAAAGGGGTCAGTCAGAGAAAATTGGGTATTAAATTCGGTGTAAAAAAATCGACAATTGGTCGTCAGTTTAAAAAAATGAATATTAAGTATAGAAAACGTGAAAAACTCCAAAATACACTATAGAACAACAAATAAAGGCAAAGAAAAGAAGCAGGAAACTAGTTAACCAACTCTATAACACAAAATCGCTTCTAGTTATCGATGACGAAAAATACTTTTGTTTTGCAGGGGACAACATGCCTGAAAATTCTGAATACTACACAAACAACAAAAAGACATGCCCAGAAAGTGTTCGTTTTATAGGAAAAGAGAAATTTCCAAAAAAATTATTAATGTGGATAGCCATATCTGATCGTGGTATGTCCGAGCCATTGTTTCGCACTTCCAAGGCTGTAGCGATCAATTCATCAATCTATATTAGTGAATGTTTAGAAAAACGACTTCTTCCATTTATTCACAAGTATCATGGAGACTTTAACTATTTATTTTGGCCAGATTTAGCAAGTTCTCATTATTCTAAAGATTCTCTAAATTGGATGAACCAATATGTCTATTACGTTGATAAAGAATCCAATCCCCCAAATGTGCCTCAAGCGCGACCAATTGAAAATTTTTGGGGCCATTTGCCACAGAAGGTTTACGAGAGAGATTGGCAAGCTTCAACAGAGCAAGCTTTGATTGATCGCATTAAACTAAAACTACAAGAAGTTGATTTAAACCTTTTACAGTCGCATATGAAAAGCGTCAGAGCAAAATTGAGATCAATTGCAGATGGTGGTGTTTTTTCATATAAAAAATAATATATTTTTATTAAAAGATAAATGCTTTATTTAAAAAAAATATAATAGTAGTTTTTTTTTTTATTTGTAAATAAGTTATTGACGTTTTTATTTTGTCCGATAACTTCCGCATCACCCGTTATGCCTATAAATTATAAAATATGAATAAAATCTTTAGAAGCATAATACTGTAAAAATGATTCAGGAGAAACTTTATAAATTTTGTTGTTGGGGTCGTCATAACTAGGCAATTGTTATCAAGATGTTGTGGCATCGGAAAGGTTAAGAATCGCTGCTAGTTAATAGAAAGTCAAAAATCGTTTTTGACTTTCTATTAACTAGACCATAGTTAATAGAAAGTCAAAAACGAAACCAGGGGAAAAGCCAATTCTAGATGATCTCGAAAAAATATTTATTGATTATGCTAGCAATTGTTTCAAATTTTTTTTTTTTTTTTTTTTTTTGCCGTGTAAGTACATACAGTTCGGTAAAGTTACTAACAAGGTATATAGGTAGCAGGGGAGAGATAAATTCTGTAAATATAAAGTTTAATTTTAAAATAAGCAATTCCGTTAAACTAAATAAAATAAACAAATGTAAAAGTGGTAAAATAATAAATAAACGTCAATTAATAAATAATAACGCTATTGGCTTAAAAATATTCTTCTAAAAACACGGAAATATTTAACTTTTGTTTATTGAAAAATCATTTAAATTTATCTTTTTAATATCAAACTTCAGAATACAAAACAAACGTGTAAGGATCAAAAATCAAAAGAATAACAACACATATCAAACAAAGATATAAATAAATTTAAAAAGTTACCAAGTGCATTTATCTCAATCTTTTCTATAATTAAATTATTTTTCATTTATATGATAGATAAATCATAAGGATATATTGCATTTTCAGAAATAGTTTTGCGGTATATCATTCTTAAAGATTAACTGTCTAAGTTTAGCCTTAAACTCATTAAACATTGTTTATTGTTAGAGTTTTAAGTTAAGTTGTAAGTATTTTATTCCATGTCTTTGGTCCTCTAATTGAAATTGAAAACTCAGTTGCTGCAAAATAACTTTTGGGTTACATGTATGTGTTATTTGAATATCTAGTTAAGTATTTATTCTGATTTGTTTTTGAATAACGGATTAAAAGTTTTTGAAATAATAGTTTTGGAATAATAGTTTTAGTAATTTTAGACATAAAAATTAGAAGATGATAAATATTTATTTGGTAGATATTTACTATATTTAACTTAGTAAATAAAGGTTGGCAGGGTGTATAGTGGCTCTCATTAGATATAATTCTGATTGCACGTTTTTGCATATTAAAGAGTTTTTTAAATCTATTTTTATCGGTGCTCCACCATGCAATGTTAGCGTAGTTAAGAATGAATAAAAGAGAAATATAAGAGTTTTAAAAAACTTGAATTTTAAAAAGGTATGACCTTATAAAGTAGGCCAATGATCCTCGATGTATTAAAATTGGAATTGGTTTTAGAAAAAAGAAGCACTCATCTATCGTGCTGCTAAACTGGCAAAAAAAACATAGACTAAGTTTTAAAATGGTTAACTTGATGAAAGTGGTGGTGGGAACTACTTAAATAAAACATGGTTGCACGAGTCTTCAATATCCTAAATCTTCAGCTTTCGTGCAACATATGTAAATTTTCGAATTAATTCACCTTTAAAATGCCAATAAAATCTTCTGATAAAAGAAGATTTTATTGGATAAACCAGAATGTATTTGGAACATGGTTGAAAAAGGGATGCATCTAGAGCATAGATTAAAGCGTGTATAATAGTGAAAAGAAAAACTACAAACACACTTCAAGGGTTAGAGAGGAGTAGAAAGAGGAGCAACATGAATTTCATACAAATGATTGATCTGACTGTTTCGAACCAAATTGAAAATGTAGAGCTTCCAGCTCATATCCTTGTGACAGAACAGTTTTTTTTTTCAGCCACTGAAAAATGCATATTCTGATGTCTTTCGAACAATGATGAATGAATACCCGGGGTGAGAGTGTTACATTCTAATTTTTGTGGTGTATTTTTAAAAGCGCAGAAATGTGCTATGACTAATTAAAATATATCCTTAGGATATCGTGTTCGTGGATAGGATATCGTGTTCGTGGATAGGATATCGTGTTCGTGGATAGGATATCGTGTTCGTGGATAGGATATCGTGTTCGTGGAATTTATCCGTTTAATCCATATTCCAAATGAAGCACACATCTCAAAAACCCTGTATAGTATAATTTCAGATAATGTGCCAGTTTAAAAGGTATGTTGCGCGTTATAATAAATAATCTTCTAATATTGCCTGATTTATTAGAGCACACCCAGTGACGCATGCCCACTGGGCAGCTATTTTTCTATTCAAAACAATACTGTAAATTTGGATATTGATACAGAACTTGAACTAGAAGGTTTTTTTTATAAGAAATTATATAGCTTTATGCTCTATACATAACTTGGTGTTTCAAAGCAAAGTTACTATAAGTATAAAATATTTTTTACTGATTTTTTTAATAGCGGTTGTTGTGTAGATTAAAAATTGATTTGCAATAGTTAAAGAAATGTTGTACAAAGAATTTGCAGTTTTGTAGTACAACAACTGTTGCAGAAATTCTTTTTTTTTTCAGCTTCATTTGTATTACAACATAAATTTCGTTGTACAATCAAATGTTTCATTATATAACAAACCTGTTGCGCAACGACGTTTCTATTGGAAACCAAGTTGAAAATAAATGAAATAAAGGAAATAAAATTCCTAAATTTAGCGTCTTTTTAAAAAATAATAAAATTTTTGTTGACGTAATTTTAAACATAAATATAGTCTTGATAATATATATGTACGCGTGTATGTATTTTTCTAACTTTTTAAAAAAATTTCGAACTAAGCTTTTTATAAAAATTTAAAAATTAAAACATGTCATATATATCTTGAGTAAAAAGTTATTTCCTTTACAACCGATATAAGGAATATATTCACAGTATGAGTCATTTTTTTAAATTTAGGAGCGCTCTAAACAGGCTTTTATTATATTTCGTAATGATTTTTGTTATTATTTGTTTAAGAAAACTGTTGCGCGTAATAAAGATGTGTAAAAAGTGTAAATGTGTATGATGTAAAAAGTGTGTTAAGTTGAGCTTTTAGCTTGAGCTGATGGGGCATCACTACCTTTAAATGTAATGTAATGATCAAACAGAATAATATTTGGCTAACTTTATAATACTTATTTGTCATGGTTAGAGCAATCACAAATAACGTACAATTCGGATATTTCAATTTATTTACATTTATTATTATTCAACTTTCATATACTTTTCATGTATATATGTGTTTGGTTGAGATTATTATTATTTCATTTTAGATATATTTAGCTAATATTATTAGCTAAATATTTAGAAATGTTGTAAGTTTTATAATACTACTAACAATTAGCATAGTTATAAGAAAGATATAGTTTGGAAGCGAACAATAGCGCATTGTTTTAACTCTTTCATACTGTTTTTTCTCGTTTCCGGACTTCCGAACCTGCACAAAAAGATTGTTGTTGTTAGCGGTTGCCTGTTATTTTTTAAAGTTGTCTTTCTATTTTTATTGAAATTGATTTTTTTTGATATGCCTGGTGAAAATTGTGCAATATTTGGTTGTTCAACTTCAAGAAGACACAAAGGTATCAGCATTTTCAAAGTTCCTACTCCAACTAATGATGCAAATAAGAAATGGAGTAATGAGCTTATTAACGTAATTACTAGAGACAGACTCATCGATGATTCTTTGAAAAAACGAATTGATTCCTTCAACATTTATATTTGCGAGCTTCACTTTACTGAAGATCAATTTTGGGTTTACTCATCTCGAAAAATTTTAAAGGATGGAGCATTGCCAACTCTAAATCTCCCTAAGAAAAGTAATCAATCACAGCGAAGTTCAATATCCATTACAAAACGTGAGGAGTTTTTAGTGACGCAAGAGTTAATTTCTCGAACTACAACGTCATGTTACAAATCTTTTGATGATTTTACAAAACGTATTTTAAAGCTCTCTCTTGATGATTGTTGGAAAATTTCTTTGGATGATAGATTTATAGTAATTACTTGTAATTCTCCAGAACATATTTTACCAAAGTATGAAATTTATGTCGACGAGTTGCTAGACTATTGTGTAAGAATTTTTGGTTGGATGTTACCAATAGATCATCTTTTGTACCTTCAATATAAAGGATCTTTTTTAAATGTTTCTTTATCAAAATTTATAAGTCATATTGAAACTCTTGTTCTTTGTCCTGGTGTTGAAGTAAAAAGTTTAGACTTAATCAACCAAAACTTTAAATTTGAAAAGCATGTTATAACTAAAAAATTTAACTACTTGCTTTTTAAGCAACTTCCTCTTAAACCTAGATTAAATCAAGATGAGTTTTATCGTTCACTTAATTGTAATATTTTAATAAAATCCCAGAGTTGTTGTTATTCATGCCATTCTTTGCAACTTAAAACTAATTATGAAGTAAATAATAAAAATAAAACTTTAAACCAACCTGCAAAGCTGAATGCTCCTCTTAAATTTACCTCCACCGAACGAATTAAATTAAGTTTGCAACAACATCGTTTAAAATGCAAACAGTTGGAAAATCAGATTGAACATATGAAAACAGTTTTGAATATGGAAAGTGAAAAAGTTAATTTAGAACTTGATCAAGACCTTAAAACATTGTACTCTGGTTTTAATCAAAAAAATATTCCAGACTTCATGAAACTATTTTGGAATGAGCAGCAAAAGTATATTAAAGCTTCTAGCCCCTGTAGTGTAAAATATCATCCAATGATAATAAAATTTTGTCTCAATTTAGCAGCTAAATCTTCGTCAGCATATTCTGATTTGCGTTTTGATAGTAAGACTGGTTCAGGATTTTTAGTTCTTCCAAGTTTACGCACCTTGAGAGACTACAAAAATTATATACATCCTTCAAGAGGTTTTAATCCTCAAGTCATTAATGATCTTGCAAATAAAACTTCTAACTTCTCTAGTTCTGAACGATTTGTTACAATTCTGTTTGATGAAATGAAAGTTCAAGAAGATTTGGTTTGGGATAAATACTCTGGTGAGTTAATTGGATTTGTAGATTTAGGAGATATTCAAACTAACTATGCAACACTTAAAAATGTGAGAGAGCTAGCCTCTTATGTTTTAGTTTTTCATGTTAAAAGTATAGTAAACCCACTTTCCTATAGTCTAGCAACATTTGCCACAACTGGAGTAACATCGACACAACTTATGCCAATATTTTGGAAAGCAGTGCGTTATCTGGAGAGTATAAATTTGAAAGTCATAGCTGCAACTGCAGATGGTGCATCTCCAAATAGGAAGTTTTTCAAAATGCATAAGAAATTAGATGGTGGCTCAGGGAAAAAAATTATATATCGCACTAAAAACTTATTTAGTAATGATAATAGATTCATCTTTTTCTTTGCAGATGTACCTCATCTAATCAAAACTTCTCGAAACTGTCTAAGTAATTCTGGTTCTGGATGTAAATCACGCTACATGTGGAATAGTGGATTTTTTCTTCTTTGGAATCATATTTCAACATTTTATAATTCTGATTTAGAAAGAGGTTTAAAACTTGTTCCTAAACTAACAAGCGATCATGTAAACTTAACACCATATTCTGTGATGAGGGTACGTCTTGCATCCCAAGTATTGAGCGAAACGGTAGGAAATGTTTTAAAGCAGTTTGGACCACCAGAAGCTGCTGGAACTGCAGAATTTTGTTTAATGATGGATATGTTTTTTGATTGTTTGAATGTAAAGAACAGTGTTGAGCATATAACAAAAAGAAAGCCATTTTTAAAACCTTATGAATCAGTAGATGATTCAAGATTTGCTTGGTTAGATAACTTCCTCTTATACTTTAAATTGTGGAAAGAATCTATAGATCAACGAGAAGGAAGTTTTGATGAGAGCTCAAAATCAAAAATGTTTATTTCTTCTCAAACTTATGAAGGTTTGCAAATTACAGTGCATTCATTTAAAGAAGTTGTTAAATTTTTACTTGAAAATGGTGTTCGATTTGTATTTTCTGAAAGATTCTGCCAAGATGACCTTGAAAACTATTTTGGAAGACAACGTGCAATTGGTCGCAGAAAAGATAATCCATCTATCAAAGATTTTGGCTACAATGACAATACAATCAAGTCACAATTTTCAGTTCGTCCAATTACTGGTAACATTCAATCTACTAACAATAATATCATGGATATTGAAAATAATCCTTTACCGAAAAGAAAAAAAAATAGTTCAAAGTTAATTCAAATTACAAACCAACATTAAGTTCTGCTTTTTCACATTTATTAATTGAAATAAAAAGGTTATTTTCATAACCACAAAGTTTTAAAAGCATTATTTGTCATTATATTTATAATGGTAAGAGTATCTATAAATGAATTAGTATAAAGGCATTGTGTTTTTCTTCAAAAAAATATTTCTAAACAAAATACGATTGGCATATTTTATTAAAATAAATTGGCGGGCTTCCATCAAGTTCAAGTAAGTTAAACTACTGATTTTGGACTCCCTCCTGAGGGTTATTTAAAAGAAAAATTATTTTTTTGAATATTTTAGGGGGCGCGGTTTGACTGTTGTAGGGGACATGGGGGTCAGCTTGCCCCCCACGTCTTAGACTAATTCTGCCATAGGTATAGTAAACGTTTAAAATAAACAAGATCAATACTTATAATTTTAATTCACTTGGAATAACATTTGCTTGTTTTCTATTTGCTTGCATAATTATTTATAAGTAAATAAAGGGGGACTTTGACCGACGGTCGCAGGTGTGATCAAAGTTTGCTTTGAAAAAATATATGTTAAATGAAAGCGATGAAGTACTTCATCACTTGTGTGACTATGTAGTGATGAAATACTTTGTCACTACAGTCATAAGAATATCTTTAACGTAACTAAAATTAATTCATTTCAATAAAATTTTATTTTATTGGCTCAGCCAGTACCGTAGCAACTGAAAATTGCCCCATGCGAGTAAGGTTATTGAGGTGCAAAAAGAAACATTTTTTTTATATAAATAGCTCTTTTTAATTATTAAAAAAATATTTTTATTCTTCCTTATGAAAATCTTTTTAGAAAGATATTGCTATTAAATGTCACAAAATTATTAATAATTTTGATCTTAATAATTTTTGGTTTAAAAAAAATTGATTTTTTTCAATTATTTCTAAAATTTGTATAAAATTCTGGTTCTTTTGAGACCCAGGTTGATATACTTTTTGAGAAAAAAAAAAACTTTTATTAGGGAATTAAGGTATAATCAAGGTTCATGGGGTGTGTAACCTCTTTCAACGAAAACAATGACATTTTATTTTATATATATATATATATATATATATATATATATATATATATATATATATATATATATATATATATATATACTTACTCTTGCCAACTATAGTGAGCAAAACATGATAAAATATGTTACCTTTCTTTAAGTGTGTTTTTTTTTAGAAAATTTTAGTTTATTTAGTAGTGTTTTTTTAGAAAAAGGAAAAATAATGAAAAAAAGCTGATCCCTGCCCTAACCCAAACCTTTCAATGTGCTAACAACTTACTTGCAGGTTCTCCCTAAATCAGTCTATGCATGTACCCTCGTCTATCCCTTAATCAGTGTGATGTCAGTGTGATATATATATATATATATATATATATATATATATATATATATATATATATATATATATATATATATATATATACACACACACACACATATATATATATATTAAATGATCAGGGTTATGATCAATTACGTATATATATATATATATATATATATAAATACGCAATTGATCATAACCCTGAATTTACTATGAGATTTACAACAAAAAGCTAACAAAAAGTTTATTGAAGTACTATTTTAATAAATTAAGTAAATATTAAGTAAAATTTTAAACAGAATTAAAGTAGTTTTATGCCATTAATGTTTTAAAAAGATATGTGGCTATGAAAATAGCCTTTTATGTTCAATATTTATGTCAATTTCCTTCACTTGCTTTCTTTATTTCGCATCGCAATGAACGAGTTTTACAGGTTTTCTTTCTCATCTTATGTTTTTCAATAATATCTTTGGCATAAGAAAATGAACGAACTCTTACAAATAATGTAATTAAGTGCTCTAGCAAATTCTTACTAACTTCAGTTGATTCTGGATCATTGCAAACTTGTTTATAAAGGGATAAAACGATATAATTTGTAGACATGGACTCGATTAGAACTTCAGGATCTAGTTTTAAAAAAACTTGTGTTGTTTTTTTACGAAAAATATTCTCACATGTCAGAAAAAGATCTTGAATTATATTGTTTACTTTCCACAAACCCCCTCTATCTCTAATATTTACAAGTGTCTGAGTATCATCTTCCATAACCCTACAGCGCAGTAAAATTGAAACACACTGTTGGCTATACTTACATACATTTTTACTACTTTTAAATTTAGTATACACTCTCTGAAAAATATATCCAATAAGATATTGTAAACTCTTTCTCTCTATATCAGTTATTTCCTGAGTTGTATTTACAGATTCAATAGTATTTGGTTTTATATCAGAAAGATTGTTTAATATAAGAGAAGACATTTCAGTGAGTAGTGTATTACTCAAAGCTAGATCGCTGAAGTGTGAAGCTAGTAGATTTTCGCTCAACAATCCATAATATTCTTGATAAAATAAATCACTATTGCCTTTAAATTGTTCTATTATTGGTTTTAACTTTTGCCAAAGATTTTCAGCATCATCTAATGAATAACTAAATTTCTCGCATGAGAACTGTTTTCTTATATCAAATGGCAGACACATGTCCATTTGCAATAAACTTGCACATTCTTCAACTATGCTTTTCAGCTTTAGTGGTGACAATGTATTAGACGAGTTCTCCGTATTATACATTTTGGAAGAATCTATTTCAAAACTCTCTAAAATATGCTTCGATGCAATGTGTCTCTTTAAACCTCTAATTGTCTTGTAAACTTTGGGACACTGAATGCATGCATGCTGTTCGACATTATCTCTATAAATATCAATATCAGAAACAATAGAATCTATATCTGTAATTAAGTTAATGTCATTGTTCAAAAATCCTCCTTCAACCACGTCAAACAAACATTCCAAATCACTATTTATCTCGAAATCGCTGTTAAATAATGCCATTTTTTAAACTTGTGCAGGTTTGCCGGGTCGTTGTGCAGTTTTCAAGTTAAAATCGAAAAACAATGGAAACGGTCCGTGTTTCCAGACTATGTATTCTTATGACTATGCAATTAGAGAGCCTATATACTCAGAGAGCGGACATACGTGTGATCGTTTTTGATTGGATGTTCGATTTTGATGGCTTTTGACGCCATGTTTTTGCCAAAAAACACTAACTGCGAGTGAACTTGCTACTAAATTTTTGTTAAATATTTGTAAAAGTTTATGAAAACTGATGTGAATGTAATAAAAATTCATGAAAAAGAATGTGCTTTAACTACTGATGTCATGTCAATAACTGAAAGTGGTAACTATGATACATATCAAGCTCATTGTATGGAATTGTTAGATTACCTTAACATTATACTATAATGTTAAGGCCATAATTTATGACCAAGCTAACCATCGTTTAGTTTTTATGCTTAGAGGAATATCTACGAGATGAAAATAAACTGTAAAATATTATTATAGTGAAAGTTCTGTTTATAAAGGTGCAAATAACTAGTCAATGTGAAGATTTTTTAGCACAAGCTACATTTAAAGTTATACTTTTTCCAGTTTAAATAAACATCCATGTGACTCAAGTTATTGATTTTTTAGCAAATGTACTTCATTTATTGAAGAATATAAAAACATCTCTCTCGTGTAACAAATCTTTCATAATTACAACTGGAATTCAAAAAATATATATACTTCTATCACCAGTTATAGATTAACATTCCTGCACATGTTGACATTCTAAATATGTTTACTTATAAGTTTAGCATCTTGGCGAAAAACATTTTAACAAAAAAAAAGTATCAAGAGTATTATATTGTAATGAATTATAATGAATGTTGTGGATTGAAATTTATTGCAAATGAAAAAAGATGATTCCATACTCACAACTGCTTGATTTAACTGAGTTATTGATAAATGGTTTACACTTATGCAATCACGAAACCTTCCTATGGATTTTAGTATAGAAAATCACTAAATTTACAATGAAACAAAAGCTTTTTTCAATGAAATTATAGAGGTACTATTCGATTACATGTATTGAGCCTGAGTAGAAAACTAAGGTGGAAACTTATTCCATCTGGTGTTATTTTGTCAACAACCAAATGTTCTTCTTAAAAAAAAAACTTAATATGAAATTACGATTTACCCAAAACTTCTAAAAAAATATTTATAACTGGTACGTTCACAAAACAAGTAATTCCTCAGCTTTTCAATACAAAAATGACTTGAAACTTATTTGTTTTGCTTAACTCTTAAAAACATTACATTATCAAAGTGCAGTTATGATACTGAATAATGATCATCGATTTTTATTGTGTTTTCTTGAGTTAGTTAATAGTAAGGTCCGCAAATCCGCACAAAAAAGAGCACATTGTTTTACTCAAAGATTTGGATAAAACGTCAAGTTTAATCTTGAGTAATACTAAGCAAACTACTATTTTATAATGTATTTTAATGTAATTTTTTTAATATATACGATTTCTAGAGTTGAAGAAAATTAAAGAATTTTCCTAATTTGCTTTAAATCACAATATTTTAAAAAACTAGAGTAAATGCTGATTATACAATATTTGCTACATACAAACAGCATAATGTGGGAAGTTTATTTTCTGCTAATAAAACAAACTTTGCTTTTTTTTTAAAATAGAATTATTATTCAGATAATTTTTTGGCATAACTTTTTACCTAAAAGAATGGTAAATCTATACTCTAAGAGAAAGTCAATTGATGAACAAATTAAAACTGATACAAAAATTAAAAGTTCAGCTTTTAACCTAATTCTCATTAACTTTTATTTGAAGCTTGAAAACAGGTTTAAAAAATTCAGACCTGTAATATTTAGCCTTAAGGAATAAAAATGAAGTAAAAATATTATTTTGAACTTGGCAGCAAGATATGATAATACAAGCATTGGCTTTGAAAGAATAGATTCAACTAAAACTAATTAATAGAAAAAATTGTATAACTTTTGTCAGGTCTAAACTTTTGTTAAGTAACTTATAAATTACAAATTGTTTTTTGATGTTTTTTTTTAAAAGAGTTTATTTATTTGCCAAATAAATTTTTGTTTAATAAATAATTTTATTAAAAAACTGCTAAGAAAAACATAAAATATTCAAATTTTCAAAACAAATATTCCTTTAAAATATTGGGTTATACAATTGTTTTTATTTAAATTCATTTGTCGCACGCTAATTTGGCAAAAACATGGCTGCCGTTTTCCGTATGTCCGCTCTCAGAGTATATAGGCTCTCTACTAACAATTACCCGCATTAAATTTTTTTTTTCATTTTTATGAGCTTTAATTAATTGATAAAAAGGCGACGGTATAGCGTCACTTGGATACAGATTTTTGTGCTCGATTTTAGTAAAATGTTTTACTTTGTTTAACTTTCTAAGGGATCCAACATAAAATAAGTTCTCATCAAGATAAGAGAAAGAAATTCAGTGGTGGTCGAGCATTTGAAAACTTATAGAAGTAGCTTTTAATGGAATGATCACAACAGCTTGAAAATAACGTAACGAGTGTAATAGGAAAAAAAGGTCATTTGAATAATATAAAACCATGAGAGTGCGTTTTACAATGACAATCTTAATCAAGATGATACTGGTTATGTAATAACGTCATTTTTCAAACCGATACTCCAGGTCTTACGTCACAATAATTTAACATTAAAGAGATCTATTACATTTCGCTTGCAGTCACCAGCGTTCCTTGAGCACCTGTGATATTTCAGCAAGGTACTGATTTCACGATCATTTTTTTTTACCCCGATTCTGTTCTCTAATCATTTGTTTAGTATTAGCATACCTATTGGTATTTGTTAATATACAGCATACTTGCTTTTGTTTTTATAAACTAAAACTAGTTTTAATTAGTAAGTAGTTGCCCAGACAATACTGCTGTAACTAATGGAGCTTTGAAAATAGTATAAATTTTTTTAACATATTTTATTTGAAATATATCTAGTTTTATTCATAGTTCCAATGCATTTATGGGTTTTATTTTCACATAACTTAATGTACTTTTTCCAGATTTATCTAATATTACTCTTAGAAACTTCGCAGAAAATATTATTTTTTTAGTTTGCGTTTTCAACATGAGCATTTGGAATTTTTAACGGTAATGTGTCTGACTTGAATGGCTTTGTGAAAAGAATGTATTTACTTGTGTCACTTCTCTTAAATATGATTTAAATATTTTTTTACTTAGAGTTATTTTATCAGAGAATGACTTTCCTATGTTTTTAAAATAATTCTCATCAGTATTTCAATGGTTTGGCAGGGTATTACCTGAGTGTTACCCAACCGTTTCTTTTTCTATTACTTCTTTTGAAATATCCCTTGTTTTTTATGTTTGTTTCTTTACTATTGTCGAAGTGTAATTTTGTAATAGATTCAAATAACAATATATATATATATATATAAACATTTTTCTTTCTGATTTCAATTATTTATGCGTCGAGGCTCGCACCATTTGATTCTAAAGCCACGCTAATTATCACTGCACTGCGGCTTCTCATAATTTAACATTTAAGGCTAATAAAAAATAAAAACTAGTTTTTCTTTTTCTTAAGCAGCCTCGACATTAAGCTTCATCAGCCTCTGCTTTAACTTGGCTTCGGTAGTAAATGCAAGAACAAAGTTGTACGTGCTTCCAAACACGCTTTTAGTAACATATTATGAAATAGAACTATAAATTTACTACTAACTATAAACAACTATAAATTTGTTACTATTATTTATAATTATTATCTTAAAAAGCTGCTTATTTGAATGTAAAATAATATTTTTTTATCTAGTTATTGAGGAATCAAAAGTATACTCACAGTTAATTTAACCGAGAAATTCTTAGAAATGGGACTCAAGTGGGTGTTTTTTAAAATAATATTAAAAAAATGCGCATACTTACGTAATCATATAAATGTTCACTTTATAAGTCGCGTTAAAACTTTGAAGTCAAACTTTGTATATACAAACAATTCTTTTAAGACTAATTTGTTATACATCGTAGTATTATTGGAACTATGTGTCACTTACCAATATGTATGGGAAAAAGTCAAACATTTTATGTTATGATGGTTTTGACGACATCAATGTTTTTTGTAGAAATTACAGTTGGTTATTTAACAAAATCTATGGCACTGGTTGCCGATTCATTTCATATGCTTTCAGATATTATCTCTCTTTTTGTTGGATATTTTTCTTTCAAGGTATTTAAATCAGTAATAAAATATAGTAATAAATTAGTATTAAAAAAATATTGATTTACAGTCATTTTTGATATTGTCATTCTTTAAACAGCATTTTGTTTTAAAATTTAAAATTTACAAGATAAAGTAAGTAAGTCAAAATAAAAAATAAGAGACAAAATAACGCAAAATAATAAAAAAGGTAATAAGAAATAAATTGCTTTTTAAGAGAACGTAACTTCAAAAATGTAATTAAGTTAATTAAAAACTAAAAAGGAATATAATTTATCATATTTTTAAACATGTAAAGGTTTAGACACAAATATGCAGCCGTAACAAATGTAATTAAGGAGGTAAGGGAAGGGGGTGGGGGGTTTAAAAAAGAGGTCCGGTAAACGAAAAATTAACTTTTTTAAATTTACATTTTCATTAACTAAAAGGTAAAACTTTTCTTATTTACCAAATAGGGGAGAAAATTTTTAAGCAAATTTAAATATTACATATATATATATATATATATATATATATATATATATATATATATATATATATATATATATATATATATATATATATATATATATATATATATATATATATATATATATATATATATATATATATATATATATGTATATATATAAATGTATATATATATATGTATATATATATATATACATATTTATATATATATATATATATATATATATATATATATATACATATATATATATATATATATACATATATATATATGTATGTATATATATATATATATATATATATATATATATACATATATATATATATATATATATATATATATATATATATGTATATATATATATATATATATATATATATATATATATATATATATATACACACATAATAGTAGTCATAGTAGTAGTAGTAGTAGTAGTAGTAGTAGTAGTGGTAGTAGTAGTAGTAGTAGTAGTAGTAGTAGTAGTAGTAGTAGTAGTAGTAGTAGAAGTAGAAGTAGTAGTAGAGTAGTAGTAGTACTTGTAGTAGTAGA
Source organism: Hydra vulgaris (assembly GCF_038396675.1). Taxonomy (NCBI): domain Eukaryota; kingdom Metazoa; phylum Cnidaria; class Hydrozoa; order Anthoathecata; family Hydridae; genus Hydra; species Hydra vulgaris. Next base: position 21,998,654 of record NC_088923.1, read on the forward strand.
GTAGTAGTAGTAGTAGTAGTGGTAGTAGTAATAGAGTAGTAGTGGTAGTAGTAGTAGTAGTAGTAGTAGTAGTAGTAGTAGTAGAGTAGTAGTGTTAGTAGTAGTAGAGTAGTAGTGGTAGTAGTAATAGTAGTAGTAGTAGTAGTAGTAGTAGTAGTAGTAGTAGTAGTAGTAGTAGTAGTAGATTTTTTTTTTTACATTACTAACTTTTTGTATTAATATCTTTTGTTTTATTATGGCTCTTGCAATATAAGCCAAAATATCAATAATTTAAGCATAAAAAAGAATGACGCTGCAACATTTCTAAGAATTTTGTGCTGATTCTCAGTTTTAATCCTTGCTCTTTTATCAATTGTTAAATAGTGTTGGGTTTTGCTTTCGTCACAGAATGTATTTGTCTACATATTAATTCCATAATGAATCGTGTTATAAAGAAATTTTTTGCTTCGGTTAAAAGTTTGTGCGCATATCAATCCCATAATCACTTGCGCTATCAAAAATAATTCTGTTTAACGCCACGCAACTCTACAACAGTTGATAAAGCCCCTTAAGCAACACATCTGGTAATATGATACAATGAAAACGGTAACATAAAGAAGTGATTTTATTGTTTAGATTAAAAACGTGAACACTCCAAATATTAATATTCGTAAATATAAATTAAGTTTGCAATATTTCCAAAACCTTGATTATGTAATTTTAAATATAGTTAGTTTGCTGTTATTATAAAAAGCAAATGCCTCCGGTTTCCTATCTGAACGCTCGACAACTTTATCTGCTATTATAAATATTGTTCGTTTATGAATTTAAATACAAATACATTTAGTTTGTTTTTAATTTTGAGAAAGTTGGATTGTTGTCTGTTATATTACATTAAGTTTAAAAAAAAAAGATACTTGATCGGTAGAGCCGTTTAAATATCATCTTTTTTTCCATAAAGAGAAAAGAAAAGTATAATTAAATAACTTGAAATGAATTATGTAACAGCTGTTTATTTTCTGAAAAAATGCCATGATTGGCCGAAATTCTCTGTTAAGAGTTGGCATTCGAAAAATTCCGGAACCAATTCCCGAAATCCAAGAGCCTAACATGTTAGATTTTTTTTAATTATTTACATTTCGCGAAGTTATAATTATCTTGTTCTATCTTCAAATATTTTCAACTTTAAGATGAAAAGATTTGAAAAATAAAAATATTAAGTGACAGCATATAAAAAGATTTTTATTTACTATAACTTCTGCAGTTTTTAGTGAGGACTTTTTTTTAGTACAGTAAAAAAAAATTATTTTGAGGTGTATAACACAATAAGCAACTCAAGTCTTTTAAAAAATGGAGATAGAACAAGATAATTCTAACCTTGTGATTAGTGTATCATTTAAAAGTCGTCCATACGTCACTACAAAAAGCCTCGAGAAAAAGTTTTTTTTTCAAATTCCTAAAAATATTTCTAATTTTTCTTTTTCTACAATCTGTTTTAAAAATCTTACGTCGGCTGTAAATCAAAAATATTAAAAAATAAAAAATAATTTACAGAGTAGAGGTTAAACAACAAAGTTTTATGCAAAAAGAAACTGTCGAACTTTGTACAACATAAGTAAAGAAAGTATGATCGTATATTATAGACACGATAACGTGGTGTATAAAATCAGTATTTACAAAAAATTTGTCTCGTACTTTCTTTGAGCTTATAACACTTTACTTTTTTTGTAAAAAACTTAATAAAATATAATATCAATAAAAAATAGTAATAATTAAAAAGCGTTTACCAATTTTTTATGATTTAATGTATCATTGAAAAGTTGTCCGTATATATAAAATAAAAACATTTTTTATTTATTCAATTGTTATTATAACTTACAATAATATAGATTTAATAACTTACAATAATATAGATTTAATAACTTACAACAATATAGATTTAATAACTTACAATAATATAGATTTAGCAACTTACAATAATATAGATTTAATGGACAATAAATTTTAATGAAATAAATGATATTAGGTTGGTAATAAAATTGATTGTTACCAGGTTTGTTGTTCTGATGAATAGCACAGCTGTTTGTTTTCTTCCAGCTAATATAAAATTAACTCTGGTGTTGTAAAAGAGTTTTGTCATTTTTTTTTTTTAAATTCCTATAGAAATTTCCACATTTCCTTAAGGTAGAACTGAGTAAGGTGCATATTCTTTTCATAACTTCAAAGTAGGTTAATGCTTCTGAAATACATTCAGCAGCATCTTTACTAAATAAGTTAAACGTGTGGCAGCCACGAGGTGAAAACAAAGCATAAAGGCGCTTTTCATTTAATATATTTTGTGCTCCCTTGTATTTGTCTTGAATTTGGCCATAGTTTTGCGCACCACAATCAGCAAGTTAAGTATTATTACTTTTTAATTTTTATAATAAATTGAGAAATTTAAGAACCATTTTAGTCATTAAAATCTACAAATTTCAATAATCACTCCTCAACTTCATATTGGGAATATGGCAAACTAGGTAATGCAAAATAGATGTTGTTTCCCTAAAATGAAATGAATCTACTGTTTAGTTTGAATTATTGCATTGTACATTGCAAAATTATTTTCTTCCAAAATTCATGTTTGGACAAGGTCCGACCATTCTGCAATAAATTCATTTTATAAATCATTTGAGAAGTAATGTACTTCCAGTCCTTCGTCCTTTTTATGTGACTCTGCTACTTTTAGACAGAGGCGGATCCAGACCATCAAGTTTGGGGGGGGGGGGGGCGCGGGCAATTTTTCAGCAAGTCCACAAATCTATTTTATATAATTTTCGTTTGAATAATACTATTTTTCTGTCGTACTCTTATACTTATATATATATATATATATATATATATATATATATATATATATATATATATATATATATATATATATATATATATATATATATATATATATATATATATATATATATATATATATATTTATTATATATATATATATATATATATATATATATATATATATATATATATATATATATATATACATATATATATATTACTCTTTAATTTTTAATTTTAATCTTTTATTCTAAATAAACTACTTTAACCAGTGTAACTATGAAATGACGTCATATATTGGTATCTAAGTAGTCCGGTTTAAACTTTGCGTGGCACAATTGTGCCGCGCAAAATAAAAACCGTTGCCGTAAGTTGCAACTTAATAACCGTAACTTGCAACTTATAACCATAAGTTGTAAATAGCTAATGTAAGTACCAAACGTAAGTAATAAATAACCGTAAGTTGCAACTTAATTAAATCACTTTTAAATAGCACGTTGAAAGTTTAAAATTGAAAAGGAATTTGTAGAAATTTCTAAATTCTAAAATCCTTTTTATTTAATTACTTACCATGGTTTTTATTTTTGCAAATAAAACATTGTAACACATTTTCTTTTTATTATTTTACATCTCACTTTTTTTATTGACGCAATTTAATATTTTATTAATAATTTGATATTAGTAATGCTTGCTTCAAATATATTCAAAGTGACATAATAAACTGAACGTTAGGGATAGCCGAAATGTAGAAACATTCTTTAAGGTTTTTGGTTTCGCAATAGACTATTTTTTTAAATGTTTTTCAGCTTTTTTTTATCTTGTTCTCTGAAATCCTTTTAAATAATTATCTTTACAATGATCTCAGTTAATGTTATTGTTTTTTATAATTTTGAAAGAATAATTTACCTCATACAAACCTGTTAAATTAATGTAATAGTTGTTTTAATAGAAAACAGTGCTTTTTATTTAGTAGATAGCAGCAATTAATTTGAGTATATTGAATAATAAAGTAAAATTTTAAATCAAATGTTATTTACTTAAACGACGCTTAAACTAAATAGTAAAAAAAACTTACTTTCAAAATCAGTAGTTTTAAACAATTTTGTTATATTATTTTAATATCAGTTTACAATTAAAAAAAAGTTATAGATTGTTGCCATATTTATTAATAATTTTTCGAGACGTAATGAAAAGAACTAATCCTTTTCGTTTGCAGAGTAGCTTAGACTCATTCAAATTTTGTTGAAATACCTTTAACTAGTTTAACTTAATAGTAATTAAGGATGCTAAAAGAACGAATGAACTCAAAACCGTATCAGCATCACCACCGGAAATTAGTATTAGTATTCCTATTCAAAGTTTAAAAAAGCGCACGCCACGGCGTCTTTTTTAAGTTTTGTTGCTATTCAACATGTTGAACATGAGAAACTAGAACTAAAAAACAAAGACATAAACTGAAAAAGGACAGAATAGGAACGATATCTCACTTAACATAGCAAAGGGCAGAATAGGAACGATATCTCACTTAACACAGCTATGCTTGTTTCAGAAAATGAATCATGAAAAGCTAGTTAAGCAACAGGTGTTTGCTAAACTGTTTGGCAAGGACAGAGATCTAACAAGTCACGAAAAAGCAACATATTACAAGGAAGCTGTTGAAGCTGGAAGGTGTTTTTTTAAAAACTATAATAAACCAGCAATAGATATTGTAAACAGAGTAAACACTCAACGGCTTTAACAGGTTTTAGAAAATCGTCATTGATTGACACAGTCACAAATGACAACAATATTACGCTATTTGATGCCTGATGGATCAGTTTGAGAAGACTGTTGGATTTGTTGATTTGCATGACCAAAATAATCAAAATAAAAGTAATGCATCCATTTACAATGAATCTATTCTTGACAGCAAAGTTATTGGTGAATCGGTTATAAACATGTTCGATAAAAAGTTACACCTTTCTTTATAAAAATATGTTGGTGTGGGAACAGATGGTTGTAGTGTTATGTCGTCATTGCAAAAAAGAGTGGTAGTTGACATTCAACAAGTTGCGTCAAATGCTGTTTGGTGTCCATGTTATAACCATGCTTTAAATTTAACTTTATCCAAGAGTTTGAACGTACAAGCAATAAGAAATTGTTAGGAGGTTTTTAGCAAAGTTGTTGCTTTTTTCAATGCTTCTGCAAAACGAAATTTTATTCACTTGTGTTCACCATAACAAAGGGGCTCAGTCAGTTGTTTCAAAAAAAAAAGTTTAGATTTACATGAAGCAAAAAATTGCATTAAAGATCTGTTAATTGTTTTAAAACATAAAAGAGAAAACTGCGAAGAAGTGTTTGAGGAAATTTTTAGAGCCGCTGTAAAAAAACAATAATTGAAAAAGATGTTACCTTTACTTACAAAAAAACAGTACAACGACAGACATGTCGTGAAAATATACCTTCAGATACAATAGAAGAATATTACAGGCAATCAATTTACATCCCTCTACTTGATGCGCTGATATTAGGCGCAAATATACGTTTTTCTAATGAAAATTTACTATTTCTTCAAATCTATGCTTTGATGCCAAAAAATATTATTACACTGAATCATAAAGATATTGTTGAAACTCTTTCTGCAATTAGTAATTTTATGGCGTCATTCTTGGACTTAGTATCCAAAACTTACCTGCACCTGAATTTACATCCGAAGTTGAACTATGACAGTGCAAATGTATAAGGATGAAAGATGATCACTACCTAGTTATCTTTCTGTTGTTTTTGATTTGCGCGACCAGGTGCAATATCTAATCACTCAAAAGTTGTTTCAAATTATCAAGTCATATCCTGTAAGTGTCGCCAGTGCTCAACATAGCTTCACAACCTTGCAAAGAATTTAAAAATTGGCTGAGAACGCGAATGACAGAAATCAGACTAGTTGGATTGGCCTTACTCAATGTGCACATAGAAATTCCAGTCAGTGATAGATCGTTTTGCGAAGTCGGGAAATTGTAAATTAGAATTTGTGATATAAGTTATTAAAATAATTAACAAATCAAGTATGCTTTTTTAATAAAAGGCTACAAATACTAAATACTAAAATATGCTTTTTGAAATCATTTAAAGGGGGGCAACTGCCCCCATCGCTCCCTCTATGTATCCGCCCTTGCTTTTAGATCGTATTGCTTTAGAATATGGTCCTAGTTGGAAAGCAACTCTAAGTTATAGTAACATTTTTTCAATTCAATTATAATTGATGATTCAATACTATTATCAATACTGTCTTAAATTGAAAAACACCTTTTTAGTTCATCACATGCTAAGTAGTATTCACTAGGCCTATTACTCTTTTTATGATTTGGAATCCTATTACATAACTTCAGCTAAATGGCTTCGATAGGCTACCTTCAACTGTAGTTAATACAAATTTGGAAGCAGCGCTTTACTTAAAACAGATATTGTTTTAAAATTATCGGCATGGAAAATAAAATAAAGAAGCTTTATACTTATCCAGACTAGCCAGTCTTAAGTACAATGTTCTGCATTAATGTTTCTAAACTTAATATACCTAAAGTAAATTATTTTTTTTATCTTTTGGCAGCTTTAAAGGAACATCAATATAACCTCTGGTATCAAAGTTATTTATTTCTGATTGAAATTGTGCTGTGATGGATCCAAAGTCAAGTTTTGTACTTGATTAATGAAGTGAATCAATACTTAATTTAGAATTTTCTGTAGCACTAGGTCTCGTTTCTGAATCAATATCTAAGACCACCATATTTGTAGGTTACTTTTTAGCTACTATTTTATTTTAGAAAGGTCTAATTTCTATATAAATGCCATCTACACGTTTTTTTAAATTGTATCTGTATCTATTTCTATTTTATATTGTTATTTTAAAATAATATTTTTTTGATAAACAAAAAAAAAAAATATAATTCGTGGGCCCCTAAACTCTTATGAACCCTGAATTGATGCACAAAGGGTTCATAAGAGAAAATTAGCGCACCGAATACCCCCTCCAACCTGCTCAGTAGGCTTTTCATATAACAATAGTCTGGTTTTCAAAAAATAGTAGTTTCGAGTCTAACTAGTATTAAATAAACTAGTCGAAACTAGTATTATAGAAAAGCAGACGTGTTTATAGAGTAAATACGTATTTATAGAATAAATACGTCTGCCGAATTCGGACTCGGATATAAAATGGACATCTTCATGTATGTACATATTTGAAGGTGTCCATTTTCTGCCCGCCCTAAAACGGTATTAACCAAAACGCGAAAGCAGTATTACCCCAAAAGGATAAAATGCTAATAGGGTTTACGTTGATGTATCAATGTAGTATAGGGCTGCCATAAATGTTGGACTACAAACCGGGACTACCGCCTCCCCTCCCAGCCTCCCCATCCCCCATCCACCTCTAAAATAAAAATAGCAGCAACACATTCAAATAAACTTTTATTAATAATCATAGCTTTATTATTAAATGCGATTGATCATTGGTATTCCAAAGGCAAAACTGATGTACCAAAGCTAAAAAAAACTATAAATTAATTTGCAATTCAACTAAATTCAAATAACCAAGCATAACCTAACTGCATAACCGCTTATCAAAAAATTTTATTACAAACAATCTTCACTTACCTTTACTCTTTCCTGACTTTATTATCACTCCATTTTGTCCAATCATATTTTTCAGATGTTCTGGTTTTTCGTAGCAGCTCTTTTTCATAGTTGTAGAATTCACAACATGATATTTTAAAATTCATAACACATTGTATTATACGTTTCACTAAGTCGATAGAAAGCGAATTACGCTCATCTGTTCATTGAGTTTGAATTAATGAGAACACATTATGCGGTGGAATGGCGAACAAATATTGGCACATTTTCAATAAATTACCTTTTCTTTCCGTCTCTTCAGTATTTATGAAATAGCGCAACAATTTATCATACACATCCTACATTTTCCATTCTTCACACGGTTCTCTTTCAATAAAAGATTTCCTATACACAACTTCCTCATAAATTGAATCCGTAAAAAATACACCCTTTACACTAAAATATGTAATGGTTTTTGCAACGTTTTTCTATTCGGGCACTTCGTTGAGAAGCATCCACGAAAAAACATCATACTAAGCCATTGGAGCTGACCATTTTGTTAAATAATTAATTCTAACGTTAAAAAAATTCTCTACATCATTTTCAAATTCTTCTTCTTGTTTTATAGTATTTAATTGAATTTTTTAAATCTATTGTACGTTTGGTTTGTTTGAATACCTAAAAACTTATTACTTAATCTTTCAGTAATTTATTTTTTGAAGTCCTCCAAAATATTTTTTACTTCAATAACAGTTATCATCGATTTTTCGAGTTTCCTAATTTGTTTTTCAAACAAACAAGGGCATTTTTCTGTAAAATTGTAAAAAGGTACTCAAATTAAAACGAATAATTAAAATTCAAAAACAATCTGGTGCTAATAATAAAAAGAAATCAACGTCAATACAAAACAGATAATAAGCATGGCGTTGAGTCTTACTTAAAATTTTAAGAACGTTTTTTTTTATTTAAAAAAATACTGAATTAATAAGTCACAAAATTCGTTTTTTTCAGAAAAATTTTATCAAGTAAACACTTGAACGAACAAAAAATGTTTCTTGTTGTAAAAGGTGGTGCTCCGTGCGTGCGCATATCAACATTTTTACGAATTTTATGAGTTGTAAGAGATTTTAATTTCCCAAATAATTTTATATTGACCGGGACAACTAGTCCTGTGACAGGGACACTGGGACACGGAGCTTAAAAACCGGGACGTATGGCAGCTCTAATGTAGTAGTCATTGCGATATTCTATGAACAACAATGATATATTCAGACATGGCCTACTATAATTACACGACCGGGTTTGTTGGTTATTAGGGTAAAAAATTAGGAGGCCAGTTTGTTTTAAAAAAATTATTGAATTTTTCATAGAAAACGCTGGAATAATAAAAATAGAAATTATTAAAATAAATAAACATTTATTTAAAATTCTTTTTTATTTAAAGTATTATAAACATTCATTAAATCACAATGAAATTTTAAAATACTAGGAAATTAACAACAACAAATAGATTAATCATTATTCTTTCTTTTGGTTCTTTTGGATTTAAAAGCAGCAATCTTGTCTTTTCTTTTTCCACCATTAATAATCATTTGCTTGTTGTTAAAGTATATGTTCATAATTATATTATTTATAAATATTATAGCATTTTTAAAATGCTGAGGACTGACACATGAAGGTCGCTTCTCCTCCAAGATGTAGGAGCTTTCTTGCAGTATATCTGATATCATAGCATTTAAAAATAAATTTTCTTGAACTAAATCTAGGTTTGCAAAGCAATGCGATATATACGGTGCAAGATATTTTCCAGGTAATTGAAACCCCTCCCCCCCCCCCTCCCTCAAGAGAGCAAATTTGTATACTCAATACAAATGGTGACCTTCTCATGATTTAAAAAAGTTTCACATTCAGAACAGACAAATTGTTTAGAGACGTTTTTTATAATAAACCCCGCAATCTAGGTTGCCACCTCCTTACTGTCATCGTCAAATCAATCTCTTGAAAACCATTTTCAAAACCGACTTCACATAAAAGATCTCGACTGGACTCTGGTTTAAAATTTAACTCCCAGTAATTTATATCTTCTTTCATTAGAGATTTAATTTAAAGTATCTTCTCGGAAGATCCAACTTCACGTAAACCAACAAGAAAACCTCCACTCATCTATATTTTGAAAATCTATTTTCTAGAAGGTCACTTTGGAAACGACTTGGTAAAATGTAAGTATTACCTTCAGAGCCGGAACCAGCTTTTTTTGGTCTTTGAGATAGCTAACTTCCAGATATGGAGCAAACTCCAAACATTTATATGTTTATACTTATGTCAAATAAGGATGCTTTGCAAAAAATTGCGATGATTGGAGGCTGGGAACAAAAAAGCCCCAAATTTTGTGCCCCCCTGTCCCAAACGTGAGAGCAACAAGTTGATGAAATATTTTTTGTACTGTTTTTAACTAGACTAATATTCATCGATAAATTTTAAATTTCATAGTAGAATATTTTAGCTTTCAAAAATTTTGACCATATAAAGTTTAAACCCCCCTCAATTTGAGGGGGTTAAAAAGTTTTTCATCCTTTTCGTAAATTTTATGGAGAAGATGCCAAGATATTTTACCAGCTGTAGCTGAAATGGGGTCTATAAGTCCATCAAAATGAAAAACTGGGAATATAAATCGCTTAGAATTAAGAAGATTATTTCTTATATTTTTTAAGAGATGAACACTATCATACATAAGGTAAATTTTTTTCGTACACAATAACATGATCTTTTTTAGATTTACCAGTTCCAGCATTTAATGAACTTCCCATATGACGGTAGAGGTATTTTTTCTTGCAATTGAATGTATGCTTGCTATGAAGTATAGTGTTGCAATAATAAAAAATGAAGAACTTCAGATGAATATGGTTTCCTGCCTTTTGGTTTATAATATTGGATACTATGAATTTCATCTAAAATAATATTGATTTTTTCTGCAAAAAAAAATCCTCATATATGATGCAAGGTTTTCTAATATAAATATTTATAAGTAAATATTGGTTTTGCTTTGGAAGAGGAATTTGACCACTTTGGAATTGGAATTTGACATCCATTGTGATGCAACTTTACATGCAAAGTAGAATAAACTTGCATTGATTTAATACAGGGAGCATTATTAATAGATGCCACATTAAAAATACGATAACATAAAACATGGGAGTCAAATTTTTGGAAAATAAAGCCTACAGGACTTGAAGATGAATCTAATATATTTAGGTCTATGGTAGAATCTTTTTCCATAAAGATATCTGATTCATCTTGAATGCTTGTGACACATCTAGTGGAAGATTTTCTTGATGGACATGGAATAGATAATAACAGAGAAGGTGGAATTTTTTTTATTGCATTATTTGAATAAAAAGTCGGTATTGGATTAAGATTACAAATAAGAGTCATTCTAACACCGTGCTTTAGAAATTTTGGATCAAAATGTGCACTGCAAACACCTGAATGCTCTGTAGGAAATTAATTTTTTCTATTACCAAACTTAATCCATTTTTCTTAATTCAGGTCTTCTTACAGCATCAGGAAACACAAAAACACTATTTAAACTTTCTTTGTTATAAATAGTTGGTTCTGAAGTCAATTTTAGAGTATTTACATACGTGAAGAATTCATATATGTGAGAACTCACATATGTAAGAGAATTTACATATGTGAGAATTCACACATGTGAGAATTCGCATATGTGAGAGAATTCACATATGCGAGAATTCACATATGTGATTTAATCACAAATGTGAATTCTCACATATGAGATCAAATATATAAATATTTGTTGTAATAAACCATATTTTTAAACAGAAAGCTTTGATTTTCTTGTTATATATAATTAGGGTTAGGACTATTGTAATTGTAATAAAAACAATAACAGTAACAATTGTTGCATTCTTGTATTCGTTTATATGCATATATTAAAAACAACTATCTACGCGTTTTTCAACCTTCTGTTTTATTACAAAAAATCGTATATAAATACAAAGTTAAATTCCCATGAAAATTATAAAACAACAATAGTCATTAAAAACCATAAATGAATGCGTGACTTTCATCTCGTTTATCTACGTGACTTTTACCACGTATACGTAATAATTTTAATTCACCAACTTTAATAGAACAATTATTGTTATTGTATTAACTTAATTTAGAAGCAATAACAATTGTAATAACTATTGTAATTCTGTAATACAATAACAATAAATATTGTATTGCAATTTATCTTTATAAAACAATAACAATATCTGAAAAAAAAATGTATTGTAATGACCCACTACAATAACAGTAAATATTGTATTGTAATTCGTCTTTGTAATACAATAACAATATATTGTTATTGTAATAAAAGACGATAACATTTTTATTTAAGAAGAATTATTATGTTTAACTGTTTGTGTTACTAAAGTTAATTTTCATATATATTTTAAGTTCCTTTGCAGCATTAATATCAAGAGGAAAAAATAAAAGGGCTGAATAAAATAATTTACGAATGTTATTTTTCATAATAGTAAGGCTATCATCAGACAGGCAATATTTTGTGGCCATTTAGAGCTTAGAAATACATAACAAGATAGGTGATGCAAAATCTAAATATGTAAAAGATAAAATTTGCAATATATTGCAAATCCGTAAATAAAAAATAGCAAAAATAATAGTAAGTTCGTCAGAGATGAATATAAATACGTTAAAATACGTTAGCTTTTCTACTTTAATGTAAAGTAATACACCGCAATAGTTATTGTAATTGTTTTCATCAAAACAATACAATAGTTATTGTCATTTTATTTCATTAAAACAATACAATACAATAGTTCTCGAATTTTATTGTATTGTTAGAAAAAAAACAATACAATACTTATTGTAATTGTTTTTCATCACAGCAATACATTACCAAAATAAATTTTTTTTATTGTTTCTGTAGTATTACAATACAATATTATTGTATTGTAATGTGTAATTGTATTTAATTTTTACAATTACAATTACAATAGTCCTAACTCTATATATAATATTTTTTGATTATTTATGAATTTTTTTTATGAGTTTAATTACGAGAAACTTATTAACTTTGATGCTTTAAGTAAGTTTTTAATTAAGTAATAATATAAATACAATATTTAAATTAGATACATTTATAACTCGTTTATGTTTTTGAAATATGGTTATGTACATTTATATTTGATGATTTACTTTTGTATCCACTGCAACAGTATATTATTGCACACTTTGGCATTGTATTAAGAATTCTAGGTATGAAAATAAAAGTTTACTTTTTTTTTTTGAAACACAATAAAAATAATATCTCAAGAGCATAAACTAGTTATAAATGTATCTAATTTAAATATTGTATTTATATTATCATTTATTATTATTTTTTTTAATTACACTGTACATCAATTTTTAACTTTTTGAAAAAAAAAAGAACCAAATTAGGTTATCTTTATTAATTCAGACGTGCTGATTCCAAATATGTAATCAGTTATGCTGTAGCACGTCACAAATTTTTGTAATAACGATTTAAAGAAGTAACGTAAGATGCATTTTTCTATACATATGAATAAATACATGAACATGCTTATTATTACTTTTAACACAAATTGTTTACTTGTATTTAATTGTATTTAGCCTGGCGTTTGAATGCTGCATCGGGTTCATCGCGCTGCAAATTCCAGCAGTAATCTGCAAGCATGGCGGGGCTCCACTTTCCCTTGTATCTGCTTTCCATTGTGGCAATACTCTGACGAAAGCGCTCGCCATTTTCATCATATACATCTCCATTGACAGAGAAGAAGGAAAGATGGGAATATAGAAAGTGGAGCTTCAGCGACATGTTACAACCCAGTTGTTGATAGGATGCAATTAATCTGTCCACCAAATCAGCGTAATTTGGTGCAATATGTTTTCCAAGAAATCCCTGGCACACCCGTTTGAATGCATCCCATGCTGCAAGTTCATATTGATCCATCCTTCCCGAAAACGTTTCATCCAGCATCAGTTCTCGTAATTGGGGGATCACGAAAATGCCCTCTTTAATTTTGGCGTCACCGATTTTAGGAAATTTGGTCTGCAAATACTGAAATGCTGGTTTGTCGTGATCTAACGCCTTTACAAACTGTTTCATGATTCCAAGCTTGATGTGAAGATTGGGCAAGATGATCTTCTCTTTATCCACATGAGGTTCATGAATGACGTTATGGGAACCAACCTCAAATGTTTCTCGTTGTGGACAATATTTCCTCATATAATGTTTTGATTTCATCCTGCTATCCCATTTGCAGAGGAAACATATGTACTTAGTAAAACCAGCCTGCAATCCATTTAGTATAGCAACAACTTTCAAATCTGCACATATGGACCATCTGTGATCTCTGCATTTAATTCTGTCCAGAATACGTAATATATTCACATAGCTTTCCCTCAGGGTTACCGAATGTGCTATGGGAATGGAAGGCAGCACATTTCCAGTATGCAGTAATACTGCCTTAATACTATAAAGTGATGCGTCAATAAACAAAATCCACATAGATGAATCGTATTGTATTCCTAGATCATCAAACAATCCACTTATGTCATTACACAAGCAAAGTTCTTCATCCATAGAGAAGTATTGCTGCAGTTCCCGTGATCGCTTTCTAAATGATGACACTCTTGCATCACCAGCCAACAGATGCCATTCCTGGAGACGTGAAGCCAGCAATTCACTCTGTTGCTTTGTTAAATACAAATCTCGAACGAGATCTTTTAGGTCAGATCCTGTTATGAAGTGGGGTTTACGCTCTGTATCTTCTGGCAACTCGTAACTATCATCGTCATCAGTATCCTCGTCTGAATCAGAACTGTCCGTGTTTGGGATTTCCGATGGAGGTTCAGGAACAGGGAGTTCAGCCGAATGAGGAACAGGACGAATAGCTGAAGGTAGATTTGGGTACACTATAGCTTTCTTACCCTTAGAATTGCGACCTGATATGTTAACAGAACAGAAATAGCAGTCTAAGCAATGATTTTGGGGTTCACGCCACACCATTGGCACCCCAAATGTTGGTCCTCCACCAGTCCTGTTCGCCCACGACGATAGTGAACTAGTGCACCTCACACAGCATGCATGAGGCGCCCAGTTCTTATCCTGGTCGCCGACTTTGCAACCAAAGTATAGTTCATACAGTTTTTTCACATGTGGTGTCAATCTTCGTCTGCATCTCTTTAAAGTCAGTTCGCCACAAATGTAGCAAAAGTTGTCGGCTTGATTTTTACAAGTTCTGGGCATTTCTTGTTTCAATATACACTGTATTATATCTATATATTACTTGGCTAACTGTAGTTTATCTAAAATAAAACAGACTTACATTTAGTCTAATACAAGGTTAAACAAATGCAAATAGGTATATGATAAAGAAATGCTAATAAATAAATCATAAACAACTGCTTATAAATATATTAAAAATCACATTGACAACTTTCATAGTGAAAATTTAAAATTTGAAAATGTGAAAATAATCAATTTTCGTAATCTCCAAATCAAAATACATAAGGTAGTGTCAATGGCATTTCCGTTTTTTTTCCGTTGTTGTACAGTGTTATTACTGTTATTATTTGTTTTTTATTTGAATTTTCTTTCTAAATTTTTCTATACAATGTTATGTATAAAGATATTGTTGGCTTAGCATAGGAACAGCCACAAATAGTCATTAAGACTGATCCAAAGTAGCGTCCGTTACTGACCAACATTTTGGCGTACCGAAAATACTGCTCAAGCACTGAGTGTTGGCGGTGGCAGGATTTGAACTCATATCGTAAAACAGTCCAGGTTTTAGCTTTTTGTTTGACACTCTAACCAGCTGAGCTATCCACGCACAATTAAAATCGTATTTAAAGCATCAAACTTAATAAGTTCCTCGTAATTAAACTCATAAAATAAATTCATAAATAATCAAAAAATATTATATGTAAAAAGAAAATCAAAGCCTCCTGTTTAAAAATATCGTTTATTACGACAAACAAAACTGGCCTCCTAATTTTTTGCCCTAAAAGCCAACAAACCCGGCCGTGTTTTATAGTTTATAGTGTTATTTATAGAAGGCCATAATTCAGAAGAATTACACTCTTGATGGACAACAGTTTGTTGATTGTTTTCCACGAGTAAAAAAAGTATGTGTAGTGTATGAATTGCACATTCTAACATCTCGTGCAATATCTGCCCGCTTTCTCTATGCTATCTTTCTAATTCGTTCCTCACGTTTATAGCCTAGAAACACGTTTATAGCCTATTGTGAAGATCCCTATAATATAGGGATCTTCACAACGCATCAGTGACTCAAATTATTGGAGTGACTCAAATTATTGGAGTGACTCAAATTATTGGAGTGACTCGAATTATTGGAGTGACTCAAATTATTGGAGTGACTCGAATTATTGGAGTGACTCGAATTATTGGAGTGAATCAAATTATTGGAGTGACTCAAATTATTGGAGTGACTCATTGATGTGTTGTGAAGATTCCTATGAACGTGAATAATCAAATAATTTATTTGACAAATAAATTATTTGATTATTCACTGATGTGTTGTGATTGTTTATTATAGAAACTTTTTAGGTCTGATAGAGTTGTTTTCCATAGAAAGCAGCTCTATCAGACCTGACAAGTTAGATCTAACTAAGACCCTATTCTAAAGCAATGCAATCTAAAAGTAGCATAGAGTCACAAAAAATGGCGAAAAACTGAAACTATATTAACTCTCAAATGATTTTCAAAATTAATATATTGCAGAATGATTGGATCTTTTCCAAACATGCGTTTTGAAAGAAAAGAATTCTGCAATGTAGTATGGAATAATTTTAAATTCAACGATATAATTATTTCATTTTAAGCAAACAACATTTATTTTGCGTTACCTAGTTCGTCATAAATCGTGTGTTTCTAAAAATATGTTATATATTTATGTCTCATTGTATTTTTTGTTTATATGTTTTAATTATTATAATTTTTTATATCAAAAATAAGTGTTGTTAAACATTGTGTTAACAAATCAAACTATTCTACTATTTCAGAAAGACTGAACATCATGTTTTTGATTCAACAAATAATTTCAATGATAATTGATTTTTTTTTTTAACTAATACACTCCCAACAAGCCTTTGAACAACCATTATTCAAGTTTGGAGTTACCAGAAAACAAAAAATATTTTTAAGAAAATGGTTAACAGAAGACTTAAACGTTGAAGAAACGTGAAGTTCTATGAGTCAAGAAAATATGAAGATAGGAGAGAGTGAAAAGTATTGATTAGCAAGAAATAAAAAAAGTAAAAGAATGTGACATAGTTGAGTAACAAGTCACTCAATATTGAGTGACTTGTTACTCAATTAATGATAATTCAAAATAACTTCCAAGACTTTTGTATATTTGCCCATCCCTCACTTTTATTTTAAAAGATTTAATATCTTACAGCTTAAGGAAAGTGATATACCTTTAGTTTGACAAATTTGGACATTATATTGAAGCTAATTAATACATTTTTAGTTAATACAATAAGCTTAGTATGATAAAATGTTGAGTCACAGTTTTATCCTGTGAAGTCAAATTCAAATTATATGCAAGCTCAAATTATATGGAGAAAAAAATGTAAAGCGTTCACACTCAGTTCCATTCAAGGAAGCATAAAATTTGGTAAAGGCAATGTTATGGTCTGGGGGTTGATGGCTTGGAAAAGAACGAGAAAGCTGGAGTTTATTAAAGGAATTATGGACTCATAAGTTTATGTCAACATTCTCAATAAAAATCTTCTGGCCACAACTAAAAAATTGGAAAAACAATTTATCTTCCAACAAGACAACAACCCTAAATATACATCAAAGAAAGCAAAAGAGTTTTATATCCAAAAGCAGATTGAGTTATTTGAATGGCCAGCTCAAAGTCCAGATCTTAATCAACTTGAACTCTTGTGGGTCATTCTGGATCAAAAAAGTGGCACAATGTTTAAAAAGAAAAGAAGATCTTAAGATCAAACTCTAAGAAGCTTGGACTCAAATCAAAGAAATAAGTTGAGTCAATGCAAAATCAACTTGATGAAGTCATAAAAGCTAAGGATGGTCCAACTAGATATTAAAAGGTCAAAAAATTTAATTACTGAAAGATTTAAAATTTTGTTAGCATACTTATTGAACGTTAAAAAAAGGTTAAATGCAATGTTAAGTTTTTAGCAATTAAAGTTAATTATTGGAATTGTTTTTTTTTTGCTTATTTAATTCTTGATTAAATTTACTTCCATAATAATCATAAACTTTTAATTTAAGCTTGTTTTTATTATCATTTTTTTCTGAAATTACGCGTAAAAGTTTACTTTTTTTTCAAAAAAAAAATTGCTTGGAAAATTATCTCACCTACTATATATATACATATATATATGTGTGTGTATATATATATGTATATATATATATATATATACATATGTATATATATGTGTGTATATATATATATATATATATATATATATATATATATATATATATATATATATATATATATATATATATATATATATATGTATATATATATGTATATATATATATGTATAAATAAGCCCATGAGATGCATAGTGGTATAAGTCACTTTTTTCAATATTTTGAGTTATTGCCACCAATGGTTAGCATTTTGTTTATTCTATTACATGGTAGAGTGGTATAAGTCTAATGATATCGATAATGATGTTGGAACTGTTTTTTGTTATGCTCCTCACTAAACAGCTGTTTTTGTTCACAGTGATATTAGTCAGACTTATACCAAACTAGATATGAGTGACTTATACCACTATGCATCTCAGGGGCTCATATATATGTATATATATATATATATATATATATATATATATATATATATATATATATATATATATATATATATATATATATATATATATATGTGTGTGTATATATATATGCATATATATATGCATATATATATATGTATATATATATATATATGTATATATGAGGTAGTGGTGTAGTGGTAGAACGCTCGCTTCATAAGCAAGACGTTCCGATCCCACCACGTCCCTGGTAGTACCGCACTCAACTCGTTTCTCCGCGCAGCGGCCTGGTTTGTCAAGGTTTGTGTTTTGGAGTTATAGAGTTGAGAGAGGGTTATACCACAAATAAGTAGCCTTCTCGACTGTAGTGGCCTTCTCGGCTTTGAGGAGGTGAGTATGAGGTGAGTATGCCAGATCTAATACATGCCATATTAGATCTGGCATGTATTAGATCTGCCAGATCATCTAATATTTGTTAAAATATCTAATATATGTTAAAATATTGTTTAAATTGTTCATAAATGGGCTTTATGGATTCTTTTAGGCCACAAATTACGATATTGACAAAAAAAGTTTTAAAAATTAAAAAACAAAATGGTGGATCCAATGTGTACATAAATGCCAAAAAATGGATCAAATGTTGGAAGATGGTGTTAAATATACAAAAAACATTTTATTTCAGTTATAATCATTCTGGTTCTTTTTCATCTTCATCTGTCCCTTTGTTGAAATCTTCATTATATTCAAAGTCTGTTTCCTCGGCATCTCTATCAGAGTATTCATAATCTTCTGCTACAGGAGCCAAGAGGGCAACAGCTTCTGGCAACAAAGTCTTCAATTTTTTTTGGTGTTGATTTTCGTGATATCATTGGCACCACGGATTTTCTTTGATATAGTGTCTTGCAGTTGCTAAGGCGTAACCTCAAATATTTTCAATGTCAATTTCATGTCACTCAAAATTGCTTGCAAAATTATATGAAAATGGTGGTTAATTCTTTGAAAACACCAGTTATCAAGGACGACGTTTGAGTGTTTTCAAAGAAACGTAAAGTGGTATTTCCATCGTTCGTGCTGCCCTTTGGCATGTCATCTAAAATTCCTAGTTTCTATTTGAAAGCTTTTTGGATGCTAGCTTTCATTGTTGCTTTTTCCTGCTTATCTTCTTCCTTCTTACCCACTTGCTAATTTTTCCTATTTTTTTTGTATACCAAATGAATACAGGATTTAAAACATCGAATCCAGACATGTAGAGTTGACAGTCCGTACTTTAGATAATGTTACTGGTCTTTGCAAAAAATTGCTTGGAAGTTGCCTTGCAGAGATAACACCATTGCGCAGATTTTGTGTTGGTAATACTTTAACATCTATCGTGGTCATACTTAAATTGTATTGAATGAAAACATTTTTTGTATGAATGGTTGTCTTTAATGGTTGGAGTTGTTCTATCTGTTTGTCAAAATGCATTTTTTCATTAAAAATTTTTTTTCTCGGTTTCTTTTGTAAATTGCAATTTCAGAGGTCAGATTACTCTATAAGTTTTCTTTCATTTCTTGATTTACACTTACAAGTTGCAATGAAACAAGCAAAGTAAAAAATAAACTTGCATCTGATATATTTGAATCTTCAAAAGTCATTTTATAAATGCTCTGTCCGGAAGTTCAGTCAAAGCCCCACTTACAAATCAAAGTCATATTCAATATTTCTAAATCACTCTTATATGTAATATTGTTTTGGTTCAGCAGTAAAACACGTTGAGCGTTGTGGTTTAATATAGCTTGCAGCTGTACCTCAGATTTTGATTTGGTAAAATTTAAGGTGTCGTCTGGAGGGTAGCAACATTTTTTTGATACCAATACAGCTGAGTATGGTGGATAAAGTGTATTTAAACCTTTTTTTTTTTTGTCTGATTTCTCAAATGTTGGTACAAATCTTTTGTCAAATTTAGGTCTAATAGAAGTGCTAGAGCTTCATTTGCATCATAAAAGGCTGGCAATGATAATGATAGTTGCAAGCCTTCCTTTCATTTTATTGCCTTGAATGGGCTTGACAGCCTAACATCATTCACAATCTTTGCAGCGTCTAAATACCTTGAAGATCAAAGACTTATTTGCGTAGCAAATGATAATTCGGCAGGCCTGAACTCCATAGACATCTCTTTAGTTCTCCTTCTTTTGGATGATCAGATAAAGTTTCGATTTATTTAGTTTTACATCCATCTGAAAATTTATTGAAGTTTTTAACCAGTTCTTGTTCTTTTTGAAAAAGTAATCTTGTTGTTGAGCTGCTTCTTTATATTTGCTTCTAAACGTTGTCATTAAAACAGTAATAGTAGGTGTCATGTTGTTGGGAATTGAAATTACATATCCAATCTTTTCTGTCAATGACTTTTCCAAATATTTAATGTCACTTGCAAATTGTTTGCAAAATATTATTTTGATATAATGAAGAATTCTTTCCTTGAAAGTCCATATATGGCAACCGGTGGATCTGATAAACCTGAATTTAAAAAATCTATTTTATACTTATTTTAAATTTATTTACTTAATTTTTTAGTTTAGTTTTCAACTTTTTATTTTAATAAAATATATAAATGTATTTCTACTGTCATTTAAATGAATTCTATCCATTTCCAAATTGTTTGCAAAATATTCTTTTGTAATAAGTCTTATCTCAAAAATCTGTATGCGGCAACCAAATTTTAAGCAAAATTTATTTATTTGAAATTTTTATTGTAATAAAAACGTATAATGTATTATACAATAATTTAAATGAATTCTATCCATACATCATGATATAAAAGGAATATGACTTAAAGATTTAAATTACTGTATAAATTACATATATATTACTGTGTTAATACATTTATATTACTGCATAAATAAATTTAAATTACTTTTTAAATACTTTTAATACAATATAAATGTAATTTTTATTTTTATTATCAATTTATGCATTTTTTATGTATATATTTATTTATTCATTTATTAAATTCTTAAAAGCGTTTAAAAAAATCTGCACAGAGTACGTACAATGCTTGCGTTTTGATTTATATGTAATTTTTTCTTAATTTAATTATGAAGTTTGTAACTTTTTTTAATGAAAAATAATTCCTAATAATAATAATGTCATTGAAAAAATAACCAAGTTTATCTCACCTACTGTATATATATATATATATATATATATATATATATATATATATATATATATATATATATATATATATATATATATATATATATATATATATATATATATATATATATATATATATATATATATATATTTATATACAGTAGGTGAGATAAAAGCAAATTCAATATTTTTTTTTCTTCTAATAGTTTTCTAAGAAAAAGAAAAATAATTTTGAGAAAGATACTGGAAATACTTTTGGTTGGGCTCGTGCAGAAGTTTTAGGAGCACTTATAAATGGTATATTTCTACTTGCTCTATGTTTTTCTATTTTGATTGAAGGACTGAAGCGATTAGTTACACCAGAAAAACTAGAAAAACCTATTTTCATTTTAACTGTTGGAACTGTCGGTCTTGTTGTTAATCTTTTAGGAATGTGTTTGTTTCACGGTAAGTTTATTTCAAGTGATAAAAATTTTTTGTTTGGTTAAATATGCTAATGATAATAGTTTGTTATTTCTTTTTATATTTTTTAGATACAATGTCAGGCATGGATGCAGCATTTTTTAATGTTTGAGATAACATCCAGGCATGGAGTAAACTCCAAACATTTTTGTTTATGCTTATGACAATTATAGGTGCTTTGCAAAAAATTGTGATGATTAATTTTGGAAACTAAAAGCCCTAAATTTTTAACTACACCTGTGAGAGCAACAAGTTGATAAAATAATTTTTTTACTATTTCAACTAAATCTTTATTTATCAATAAATTTTAAAATTCACACAATCTTTTAGCATTCAAAAACTATGACCATAAAAAATTTGAACCTCCCTCAATTTTACAAATTACAAATTTTTTAAGACCATAACTGTTGAACACTAAGAGATTATTGTGTGAATTTTAAAATTGAGGTAAATAAAAAAAATATTTAATCAACTTGTTGTTCTCACATTTGGGGCTGGTATAGCTAAAATTTTAGGACTTTTCTGTACCCAGGCTCCAATCATAGCTATTTTTTGGAAAGCATGATTATTTGATATAAGTATAGCCATATAAATATTTGTGGTTTCCTTCATGTCCGGAAGTTAGCTCAAACATCAAAAAATGCTGCATCCGCCCCTGAATATAAAGTTAAAACAGTTTAAGTTTCTTTACGTATTCTTATAACTCGAATTACTTTTACTTTTTCCCGTATATTAAAGTATAAGTTTTATATAAATAACCACAGAAAAAACTACACAGAAAAACGAAATAATTTTTCAAATAATTACCTTTTATTAACTTCTATTGAAAAAAGTTTTAAAAACAACAACTGTGCGCTAGAGATTAAGGTAGAGCTGTTTTTTTTATCTTTTTTTTTTTTTTTTAATATCTACTCTGTTCTCTTTCATCTCCAACAAAAAAGTTACAGTTTTTCTACTTGTATATTTTTATTGCAATAAGTAAACAAACTTAAATAAATCTGCCAAAAAGGTAAATATTTTATATACAAAAATTTTATCTTTCTACATTTTTTTTCTTTGCGTAATAATATTTTTCACATCTGCATTATAGCTTGTCATTAGGATACGATTAGGATGAGCCTTGAACAAAACAACATTTAAACAAAATGTTTGTCTCCACACCCCTAAGTTTTTTTTTAATAATAAAACTGGATTTCAAAAGTTATTTGATATTTTTTTTTCAATTTGATTTTTCAAAAAGCTAAAATAACAAGTATTTAATATTAAACTTTTGATATTATAATTTTTTAATATTAATAAAAAAATTTTGTTTAATATTAATAATTTTTAAAATTTTTCTAGGTCATGCTGGTCACACCCATAGTCATGGTGGAAATAAAGAAGAAAAAATATCAGATCCACCAACAAAAGAAAGTTATAATAATGAGGCTCTTGAGATCAACTCAGAACCATATAATGATATAGATATGAAATCTAAAGAACTTAAAGGTTCCAATAAAAGTTACATTGGAAGTATATCAATCAAACATGGATCTTTTGTTTCAGTGAATATAGATTCTAATACAGAGATAAAAGAAATTGGTATAAATGTTTTATACTTAGAAAACACTATTTTAAAATGTTATAATTAAAATATCATTACTCTATGCAACACAATTTACTCAAGTCTTTTTTTTTTTTTTTTTTTAATACCATTTGTATTTGTTTTTTAAAAGAGATTGTTACTTTTTTATTTTTAACAAAAAGTTTTTTTACTTTATTTTCCGACCTCAAACACTTTAAGTTCGGCAGTTAGGTTGGCATTGCCAAATGCCAACCTTAATTCCAAGGGAATTCATTTTGGATAGAGAATAAAGAAATTCAGTTTAGCTTGAGTTGTACACAATTCATAAGCAAATATGTTTTTAGAAGGAGTTGAAGCAGTTGCAAAATCACAAAAATCAAAATCAAGTGGACAAATGAACATGAAGGGAGTCTACTTACATCTTCTTGGAGATGCATTAGGATCTGTTGTTGTTATTTTTGCTGCGTTAATTGTTTACTTTTTTGATGGAAAACAATGGACACTTTATGTTGATCCAGGAATGAGGTTTTTATATATTTATTTTTAAAACAAAGTTTGTTATACTAATATTATTACTGTAGATTTCCCTAATTCCAAACATAATTGCACTTAAAATTAAATAACTTTGCTTGTTTTTTGAACTTCAAACTAATTTTTTTAAATAAATAAACTGGAACCTAAGCTGAATCGAACAATATCAGGCAACAAGTATATTTATAATGAAAATATTGTTAATTTTTAATTTCAAAAAGTGAAGTTTTTGTTCACAAAATCATGAATTATGACCATGTGTTCCTAATTCCGAATGTACATATCAAATCCCAAAAAATAGCTTTCAATTTAAAATAGTAAATAATTTATACTAGCGTAGACATCCAGCTTACAGGCCTTGTTAAGAAACGAAATGCAGCTTGCATTTTGCTTGCGAAAAGGGGATTTGCCTACGCGTTCAGCAGTTTTGCGCTACGCAAAAACTTTTATTTTTTAGAATTTAAATTATCTTTTGATATCGTTTATGTGACGTTTATTCAGAAGAAATAAAGTCGTAAGTAAAAGCATTTAACTGCAATTGTAAACTGATAGATTTTTTGTTAAAGCAACAGTTTGTTTAATAATTTTTTTGTTGTTGTTAAAAATTAGATTAAGAAAATAAAGTGCTTTAAGTTTTATCTTAAGGAGTTAAATATATAAATTATTTTTTGTCATAATAGTTTAAAAAATGCACGATTTATTTTGATGTGAATATTTTATTAATAAGATAATTTATTTTAAGTTTATTGTCAATTCAGTAACGTAAAGTTTTAATGACATTCATTTAATTTATGAAAATGAACTATGATCATGAATATGTTATCGGTAATTGATAAAACTCTTTATTGTTTAAAAACACTATTAAAAAGAGTTCATAAAATAAATAAAAATTAATTTTGTTTTAAAATAAACAAATATTATGTTATGTTTTATGAAAAAAAATATTTTTA
Organism: Hydra vulgaris; assembly: GCF_038396675.1. Taxonomy (NCBI): domain Eukaryota; kingdom Metazoa; phylum Cnidaria; class Hydrozoa; order Anthoathecata; family Hydridae; genus Hydra; species Hydra vulgaris. The sequence goes on from NC_088923.1 coordinate 22,023,524, forward strand.
TCTAAATAAAATTTACTTCATGTTTAAAAAAAAATGATAAAAATGATTTTTCAAATAAGAACTAAGATTTTATTTGTAACTTTTGTTATAGTGAGAAAAAAAACAACTATCTGTATGATTTTTAACGCGTTAATAAAATAACTTTAATTACAATGCTGTACTTAAAAATACGCTAGTGACGCAATATAACTTCTAACAATACAAAATATATTTGTTTAAGTTAATAATAAGTTAAGTTACTTTAAAATGCGTTACGCAGCGAAATCTCATAACAAGGCCTGAGCTTAGAGTTAAGTAAAAAGATTTTTAAAATAACTTTTATATTTTAATGCAAGGGTATTTTATATTTTATATTTTAATGCACACTCTGTAATAACACATTGTGTTATTACAGAGTGTGCATTATCAATTTAGTAGATCCTGTCTTCCTAAATATACCTGTTTTTTAAAAACCACTATGTACATTCCCTGCTCTAAAGACTATATTTGCAAAAAGATCTTTTAGCATGGCTGGAAACTGCTGGTTACTTAAACTTAAATAAGAATTTCTAACCAAGTAAACTGTTTTAAAAACAACATTATCTAGTGGTTTCAAAAAATGACTTGTGTGAGCTGGCAATCAGAGTTTAATTTTTAATTCAAAATTGATGTGAGATGCATGGCCATCTAAAAATAGAATTTTAGATCCTTGAAGTTTGTTTGCGTGAACTAAACAAATTGAATGAAACCATTCTATGAAATTTTGGCTTTCTATCCAACCTAATTTGCTGGTAGAATAATAAACATCAGAAGCACCACCTTGAACCAATGTTTTCATCAAATTTCGACCTTTGTAAATGACTTGATGAGGTAGGAAATTTCCAAAAGCATTGCAACAAGTTAAAATAGTAGTCAACTATTTTTCATTTGTTGTGGCAAGTTGTTTTGGATTTTTAATTCCTTTTTGACAAACAATATTGACTTTACCTTGATTGAATTTCAATCCACTTTTATCCCAGTTGAACACATGAAACAACTTTTCAGTTAAACTATGCTCTCAATAAACAGCATCAACTTGTCTGAACCATTCATCAATAATTGCCGGTTAGGAAGACCCTACTCTTATAGCTTGCTTGCTAGTAGCCTTTCTTTCACAGATGTTTTTCACATATTTTCTCATGAAACTATTGTAACACTTTCAAGTAGGTTTACTGGTCTTGAGTAAATGAGTTAGTTTAGATTCCTTCAAATAGTTTTTGACCACAGTTAAAATATCATTTCTTTTTAAGCTGAAGCCAATGTCACTCATAAACTGTACAAGTTCAATCATGAGCCTCTCAGTTTTTTTAATTTTTGGCATTTTTATCACTAGATAAAGAAGGCGTTTGGAAGTTCATTTAAAAAGTTAAAAGTGTTTATTAGTTTTTAAGTTATAATGTTGTTAAAATACTATTGTTAGAAATTGTTGTCAATTACTTGCATGTTAAACACCAACTTTTGCAAAAAATTTAATTCATTCCAAAATCTGGTCAGAATTTGGGAAATGTTTAAATTATGCAAAATAATACTGTTTTTAAATAGCTAACGAATTATTGCTAATTTTTTTTTTCCACATAAATAATAACCATCACACTCTACATCGATCAGTATGCAATTTAGTTTGCCTTTTTTTTTAAGTTGGTTTTATATTGCTGGATTTTCTAGGTTTTAAAAAGTGTTTTACTTGCAATTAAAAAATTACATGGTATCAATTTTTTTTCATATTACAGGCCTTATTTTAAATAAAAAATGCTCAATGCATTAACCTTATGCGGTATAATTTCGTAATTATGCGGTATTTGGCTTCATTCCCTTTATTTTTTTGTTTTTTAAATACTTTTTTAAATTACTGCAATATTATTAGTTACTGCAAAACAAGTTAAATGTTATTTAATGGCTTTTTTATTATTACTATAAGGGAATGCTTATTTTTTTTTTTTTTATTTAACATTAAATAGTTAAACTTAATATTGCATTTTTAAAAATATTCGATATTAACAAATTGCTTTTCTCAACATTTGCATAAATGAATTTAAATAAAGTTAATTTTTTGAATTTTTAAAATGATTATTTATTAAATTTCTAATTGTGGCTTTGCTACTAAAAATGATTTATTAATTAAAAAAAAAAATTGAATAATACTTAGTAAATTTTTAAATAAATTTGACAGTTAAGTTGGACCCAAGCATTAACTTAAGTTTTAATATACTTAAATATATTTTTTAAATCAAAATTTAATTATATATTTTTAAAATCTAAATTAAATAATTTTCTTTTATCAGAATAAAGTTATATATTTTTATTAAATTGGTGTTAAATTAAATCATATATTTTTATCAGAAATAAATTATGATCTTTGCTTATTTATGCTTATTTACCAGAAATATTTATGATCTTTGCTTCAAGCTTAAAAAATCAATAATTACAATAAAAATAAACTTTTAATTTTATTTGAGTTTTTTTCATTAGTAAATAGCGCTTATATCAAATAAAATGTCATTCAAACTTTTGTAAGAAATATTTTTACATAAACGTCATTTAAAAGTTAATTTGACTTTAAAAATAATTAATTACTTCTTTTATCTTACCGCTTATAGAATAATTTAAAAGTTAAAAAATGATCAAAAGTTGCTTAACCGAAATCGCTTACTGCTTACATAAAACCGCTTAAGGTGTTCATAAATTGCTCTATGTGTAACGCTTCAAAACAAGGCCTGATATTCTCATTACCCTTGTCTTCCAATTTAATAATCATAAACATGTAACGATAAGTGAACTAAAGCTGTTCGGAATTAGGGAAATCTATGGTATATTAAGTTGTTATATTAGGTTTGTTTTATTTCATAATAAAATTATGTAAAATTAATACTGCTGCTGATTTTACGAGCTTGTTAATGTTGCTTCCTGTTATTGTTAATGTTGCTTCCTGTTATCTTTTTTAGTTTTTATTTTTGTTTGTTAAAATTTTACTTCATACGTATAGTTTTTAATTGTTAAATTAGGACTTAAATTCTATTTAAAGCATAATTAGTTTTTACAGATTTAATGAAATAGTGTATACGGTTAAAAAATACATATGTACTAATAAACAAACTTTTTTTAAATCTTTAAATGATCTAAATAATAATATATTCTTATTTTGATAGTCTAATACTAAAGTATATTAACATAAACAAACATCTGGTCATTAACAAAAAATTAAAATAATTACAAAACATATTTTTAAACATTTAAAAATACAAAACCTGAAGAGCTTTCTCAAAGTTTTGAATCTTTAATAGGAGGAGGAAGGTATTGCGTTTTTTTTTTATCTTTTTTTTTTTTTTTTTTTGCTTAAATTAAATACTTGCAGCCTTGTTGGGAATAAAATTAAAAAAAATGATTTCACAAATGAATCATTTTTAATTCTGATTCAAATGTATGTAGTTATGTGTGTACATATGCATGCATTAAACAAATGTATAGTTGGTATGTCTGTATTTGTGTATGTATGTAAGTACCTACAACTTTTCTTCTGTTTCCTTGCACTTTAACTTTTTTTCTTCTTCCAGTAACTTCCAACTTAATAGAGGTTGTTCTGTTAACTCCCAAAAAAATGTACTCTTTAATAAGAGATGTTTATTTGTGCACAAAAATAAATTAAGACTCAAAAAAATGGTTTTTAATTTTTATTTTAGCATACTTATGGTTATTATTATAACAAAAACTGTTATTCCGTTAGGTAAGTATATTTTAAGTTTACTTAACATTATAAATTTGTAAAAAAATATTATTTTAGTAATTAATTTTTGTGATAAAAATTACTTTGTTTCATTTATATTCATTTTTATTTATTTTATTTTTTTATTATTAGTTATATGTATTTTATAGGAGTGTTTCTGCAATAAAACCTAGAATTTTGACTAAAACTTTTAAATGTAAAAAAAAATAAATGTAAAAAGATGTTTTTAAACAACCCA
>NC_088923.1:22032500-22137500 GCF_038396675.1 Hydra vulgaris
GATAGCAAATTAGTGGCATCTTTACATGTCGAACTCCGTGCTCATTCTGACTACCCTAAAATTGCATTCATGCTAAAAGAGTTTTTTCATGATGAGGGAATTCATTCTACAACCATACAACCAGAATATGCAGAGGTAAACAATTTTTTAAAAACAATTTTAAAATGTCAAAAGTTTTTAAATTAGTTTCTTTAAAGTTTATTTTTAAAATAGTTACTTTTACTTGAGCAGTTATGATTCACTCATTCTGTTTCTAGTTAGTCTTGGCACTAGGTTTCTATGTAGTTTTGGCACACTGTCTCTGTTTGCCTACAGTTATTTTTAATCTTTTAATAATAGGAAAAAACAATTAATTTTTGGTTAGTTTTACAAAGGTTAATTATATAATTTTATGCCATTATTATTGTAAAGGGTAAATATATAAATATACCAATATTATTGATGGATTCAAATGATAGGAATTTAAAAAAGTTAAAAAGCAGTTATAAATATTTTTATGAGAATGGGTGGCATGCATGCATGTAGCATGCCACCCATAATGCAGCATGGTCGAAAGCTTATCTAGCTTAATAATAATCCTTTGCCAGGCGTCTTCAAACTGGGCAAACACTAACAATTACACTAGGAGGCAATTGATTAAATATATATATATATATATATTTATATATATATATATATATATATATATTATATATATATATATATATATATATATATATATATATATATATATATATATATATTTATATATATATATATATTGCTTGTATAATACTTTTTATATATTTTTATACTTAATTTTTTGTATCTTAAATAGCATATCTGAAAGCAAGAGGTTTTAATATATTTAGAAAGCTATAGAAAATGGAACTACTTGTCGTTTGCAGTGCAGTAGTCTTTGCGAAGAAAAGTTGTGTTGTTTAATAGAATATACCAACAGTGATGTAACGTCTAGCGACTACCGACCAGAACGATGTAGCGTCAGTGATGTAGCGTCAATCGACCAGAATGATGTAGCGTCAATCGACAAGAATGCTACTGATAGTTATAACACTCAGTTTTAATTTTTTGGTTTTAATTTAAAAATTTGTTTTACAAATATTTAAGCTTTTTGTATTTAAAGTTATTATAGTTTATTAAGAATAAAATATATAAAAGAGATATAAATATAGAAGTATATAGAAGTGTTTGTTTAAAGTTGTCTTTTTAAAAAGGTATCAGCGAAAAAGTTTAACAAAAATTCCTTAACAAGTTTTCGTTTTTAATCGAAAGTATTTGTATTTGAGTTTGCTTTTTATATAAATATATATATTTTTAATTTTTTACTTTTTTGTAATATTTAAAAATATTTAACATAAAAATATATCATATATTTTCAAAATATAAATTAAATTTGATCAAGGTCGATTGAATTTTTAAAAAGTTAGCAACATGAATAAAAAATATAAAGATAGAAATACAGTTAATATTTTTACTGTGTGACAGATTATTATTATTATTATTATTTTAAAATATTTAAACTGTTGTGACAGCAACTTTATCACCATTATTATTTTAACTACCAAAGAGTTAAAATTAATGTTTGCAAGTCCGCCTCTGCCTCAAATCGTCTTTAACCAATTATAATCGTTTTAAACGATTTATAACGTTTCTCTATTTCCGCCTGTTTCTGTTTTAACCAATTTAAATCTATCTATTTCAGATCGATTAAGAAATTAATAGATTATACACCCTAGAAAAAAAAGGCTTGCTCTTGTCACAGTATTTTAATTTAACTTAGCCAATTTGAAAACAGAACTTATATTGATTTGTCTCCCGCGCGTCAAGATTTTTTATTATGTGAAAGTGCTAGTAAAAAAATACTCCAGAGATGTTGTTTTGGACTAATAAACACAAATGACGATATCGATAACAAGTTGTGAACATCAAAAATTAAGAATCAAAGATTAAATGGTAAAAATGATTTTTTGTTTGATTTTCTGAGATGAAGAATTTTGACTTTATTCTCCGTTGTTTTATGATGAAAGATTTTCAGAGAAATTTTTAAGTGGCTGATTAAGAAATACGTTTTAATACCCTTATTGCGACCAAAGGAGTAAAAACCTTAAAGTAAGTTTTTAACAGCATTAACATTACGTCAGCCCTAATGTTTTCAAAACATTTCCTTCTACAAATGAAATGTTTTTGCTTCAGTTTCATTATAAGAGTGTGCAAAAAATAAATCCTGAATAAACTTCTGTATCTAGGATCCATCGAAAATACCCGAATATCCTTTTTTATGTCCCTGTAACGCTTTACATATGTACTATAAGCAATTTGCTCGTTTATCAAATGTTTTCAAAAATTGTTTCATAAAATCTAATTTTATATGTTGTGGTGGTAATACGATTTTCTGTCAATCAAAGCACAGTGATAAAGTACAGATATTTAGACTGAGAAAATTCTTAATTACGGGAATCGCCACCAGCGCTACAAGGATTCCTAGTCACAGAAGATTCATAGACACAATTTTACCAAGCTTTTTTATAAATTTTGAACTCTGATTTAAATGTTATAGATAAACTCATATATTTTCTAAAACATGACAAAATTATATCTCGTTGGTTAACGTTTCAATTGGCAAATTGCTCAATAAAATATTGCTTAAATTTGGATTGTAGATTGCAGCACCATTACCTTAAGCAAATAGATTTTTGAAAACCGTAAGTTTCCTGGAATAAATTTTTTAATAAAATTTAGTTTACAATTAATGCCAAACAGTGATTTAAAATTTATAAATTACCTATTTGTAACTGTGAACTTATGATAACTTAAAGTTTAAAAAGAGATTTAAAATCAATGCATCTGTATATTTCCTATATGTATCAGGAAATTCTGTATCAGGATTATTCTTATTTAAAATTAATATTTTTTATAAAAGAAATATAAAGTATATAGCTTCTTTTTTTTAATATACCACATTTTTGCAATCAAGTTTTTAAATCAATAGTGTCTAAACATAGTTAAACACGCGAGTAAATAAAAATAAATAAACATAAACTCTTTAAATATTGTTAACTACTTTGAAGTAATATATCTATGAAAGTACAAATCACATGATGTTATTTTGCGGTATAAAGTAAAAAACATAACTATAAGGTGGACATCTTTAAACGGAAAGGAACCAAGCGCCATTTTAAACTAAATTGAGTTATTGGCGCTATGTTATAGAGAATTGTCAAATTTATATAGTAATAAAAATCTGCTTTAACTACAGTGTTGTCAATAAGCAAGATGAGATCCAGAAAAAAAGTGAAATGCTGTATATTGTAATAAACAGAAAGAAAACCATGTTCTGAAAATCATACAGATGGTGCTTGATCCCATTAAATATTTTGTTTCGGAAGTCCGAAAACCATAACTTTCGAGAAAATGAAAAATACTCTTGGTATTCCAAATCTCATTCGCCGCATTCTTCCATTTGTCCATCATAGCAAGCTTGTCAAACATGTTTCACATACTGTACGAGGAGCTCGTTTCTTATCTAGTTCTCCCAATCCATTTGAAAGCATAATTAAAATAACTCTTTTACCTTAGCAGTAATTTTTCACCTTAACACTAATTTTTCTTCTCAGTTTTACCCAAGTATACAAGTCACAAATAAAGCAAACTCGAGCAGCTTCATAAAAGATTTATATTCAGATTAAGCACCACCAAGTTAATAAGAAACAGTCGGGGAACTTGTTGTACCTTTGACCACTTTTTGCTTTAAGGGGTTTTTTGCGTAGTCTATTGAGTAAATTTAAACTATTCAAACTATACAATATTCTCTTGTATTTTGCTCAAAAATTATACATAGGACATTTTTTTCCATTCGACCAAGAAGTATTTTTTTCCCGCGTTTCTAAAAAAGAAGTCAATTGGTCAAAGGTACAACACGTACGTTGTACCTTTGACCGAAGCGCGTTGTTCCTTTGACAATAATGTTATTATTAAAAAATCATGCAATGCTTGAACCTCTTTAATATTTTAGCTCGTTATATATTATATAGCAACTTCTGGCCTACCTTATATCAATAAAAAAACAAATCTAACTATTTTGTAATCAATCCTAATTGTCTTTAAAAAAATTAGAAAAATCAATCCTTACAATCTTGCAAAGATTTGTGTATCGAAGTTACGATACTCAGTATTACTAATTTAAATAAAATCAGCTATTATAACTATTTAGATAAAGTCCACATATTTTCTTTAGTTTTTGTTGGTTAAAGGTACAACATCCTAGTCTGGTGAAAGGTACACGAGATGGGTTTCTTTAACAATTATCCTATTAATCTCTATTTACGATCAGACATAATCATCTAAACTTTTCCGTACCAAAAAAATGATTTGGGTAATGTTTATAACATCGTAGATGAATCAAATAATAATTTATTACATTTTTAAAATCAGAATAAGATTAACACAAATATTTACTTTTTAAGAGCCAAATCTTATAGTTACTTGTAGATCGATACCATCTGTCCCAAGTATTATGTTTTACAGTAAGAAGAGTCGTCATGGACTATTATTTCAAATGGCACTTCACATTTTTTTTTTTAAATAATATGACAGAGTAGATTGACCAAAGGTACAACGTGGTCAATGGTACAACAGGTTCCCCTATCAAATATTTGAGTGGCAAATTTTTGTTGGTCTGTTTTGAAGGCAATTTTCATTTTATCCGACTAATTTTTTTTGGTTTACATTTGTTAGTCGTTGTACAGCTTTATATAACCAATAATAAAAATAATAATATAAACTTACAATAATAGAAAATATATCAAATATAAACAAGGTATCTGAAAGAAGATCGCAAGGATCTTGTCGTCAGAACCTTAAATAAGAATTTAACAAGTTAAGATTAAAAAAAAAACAAAAAACTAATAGACTTTTACAAAATTCCAAGGTAGATAATCTGCGTCTGAAAAAAGATCAAGAAAATCTTCTCATCAGAATTTTATACAAAAGTAAACCAACATATAAATTAAAGAGTAAAAAGTGTAAGAACAATAAATAAAATTAAGGAATAAACGTAAACATGTTTATAAACAATAAAAAAGTAGACCAAAATATATTTTCAACTTTTACTACTAATAATAACTCAATATATTATCTAATGAAAGAATGAGGTTTTTCTGTTGTTTTTTTTTAAAAAAAAGGCAAAAAGTAATAGGTACTTCAAAACTAAAATTCGGCAAAAACAGTTTTATTCCAAACGTGTGACGCTCAATAGGTAATACAAAATTGATTAAAGTTTGTTTGATAAAAAGGTTCATTAAAAAAGTTATTATTTCTCAAAATATATTTACTGATTGGTTTAAAAGAGAAAAGATCTTTGAAGACGGCTGGGGATAAGTTATTTATCCACATATATACAAAACACAAAATATTAAATACAATTAATATATATTCAGAATTTCATTTCAATAAAATAATGGTTTGAATCAGAGCAGCGATTTGTAAAATTGATTTTACGGATTGCGCGTTTCTGACGGAGATAAAGATGTTGCAACTTACTTTTTTCTGTACTTCCCCAAGCAATATTGGCATAATTTAAATAACTATGTATTTATGAATAATAAATTTGGATTAAGATATTTTTATTGAGATAAATTCGTGATTTATATAGGATCCCTATGTTTTTAAAAATTTGTGTGCTAACATAATCAATATGGTGATTCCAAGTAATGTTGTTCATCAAGACAAACACCTAAAAATTTTGTAACAAAACCTCTTTTTTTTTCCTTTTGATTGATAAAGATTTGAGGTATTTTTGATGGGAAAAATCGCTTTTTTGTAATCGAATGAAATAAACCCATTTTGTTTTATTAGTATTCAAGGTTAACTTATTACACTTGAACCACTTAAATGCTTTGTCTTTGCAAATTTATATATAGTATATATATATATATATATATATATATATATATATATATATATATATATATATATATATATATATATATATATATATATATATATATATATATATATATATTAGGGGTAGTCATTTTGAGGAAATTTTCAATAATATAAAATACCATACCCTCTAGATTTGGGTCAAACCAATTAAAAAATAACTCACAATAAATTTGAGCTCAACAAGACCACTAGATCCTTACCCCTTAGCTTTTTTTGAGAAAATAAAATCTCAAAAACCATCAAAAATAGCCAATTTCACTGGTCTTTGGGTAAGTTTAATTAAAAAATTTGTAATTATTTTTTTCTAGGATGTTTGTTTTTACCCATATGTTTGAGTAAAAATACATGGTATTATAGTTTTAAAAAAATATGTTTCAGTAAAAATACATGGTATTATAGTTTAAAAAAAATATGTTTCAGTAAAAATACATGGTATTATAGTTTAAAAAAAATATGTTTCAGTAAAAATACATGGCATTATAGTTTAAAAAAAATATGTTTGAGTAAAAATACATGGTTTTATAGTTTAAAAAAAATATGTTTCAGTAAAAATACATGGTATTATAGTTTAAAAAAATATGTTTCAGTAAAAATACATGGTTTTATAGTTTAAAAAAAATATGTTTCAGTAAAAATACATGGTTTTATAGTTTAAAAAAAAATATGTTTAAGTAAAAATACATGGTTTTATAGTTTAAAATAAATATGTTTCAGTAAAAATACATGGTTTTATAGTTTAAAAAAAATATGTTTCAGTAAAAATACATGGTTTTATAGTTTAAAAAAAAATATGTTTCAGTAAAAATACATGGTTTTATAGTTTAAAAAAAATATGCTTCAGTAAAAATACATGGTTTTATAGTTTAAAAAAAATATGTTTCAGTAAAAATACATGGTTTTATAGTTTAAAAAAAATATGTTTCAGTAAAAATACATGGTTTTATAGTTTAAAAAAAATATGTTTCAGTAAAAATACATGGTTTTATAGTTTAAAAAAAATATGTTTCAGTAAAAATACATAGTTTTATAGTTTAAAAAAAATATGTTTCAGTAAAAATACATGGTATTATAGTTTAAAAAAAATATGTTTCAGTAAAAATACATGGTATTATAGTTTAAAAAAAATATGTTTCAGTAAAAATACATGGTATTATAGTTTAAAAAAAATATTTTTCAGTAAAAGTACATGGTATTATAGTTTAAAAAAAAAGTTGCTTTTGTATTTGTAATTGAAAAAATTATAATATTAACAAAAATGAGTAAAAGTTCCAGGTAACAAATGAAAAACTATTCAAACTAAGATGAGTAAAATATATACAAATATTGACAATTATATTAAAATTTTTCTCTAACACAGAAGGCCTTTCATATAAAATCTTCAGCTGTGTATGAGATTTACAAAATTATAAAAAACTCTTTATATTGAACTTCCTATAAAAAGTATAAAAAGGAAGTAATTAAAGTTTGTTTAAAAAAATATAATTAACAAAAATATAGAATAAGTTGATTCTTGTTGGTAAGGAAATTTTAAAAGTAATATAAAAATAATTACTTTATATATATATATATATATATATATATATATATATATATATATATATATATATATATATATATATATATATATATATATATATATATATATATATATATATATATATATATATATATATATATACATATATATATATATACACTCACACACATACATATATATATATATATATATATATATATATATATTATATATATATATATATATATATATATATATATATATATATATATATATATATATATATATATATATATATTTAATGATGTCAATTTCCAATAAAATTTAACTTTATTTATGGAAGAAGTCGTGGTTCACTATTTAACATAGCCGTCCATAAATGTAGACATAAATGTAGTATATCGAAATCATGACATTCTTCAAATCATTTCTTTTGGATAAATTTCTCACTTTTACACAAAGATTTATTTTCTAGATTCTTCCATACTTCCATTACATTTGCTGTTTTGCATTTGTCACTTAGCGCTATATCAAGTGCAAAAGCGATAGGCTCAAGACAAACAGTAAATCTTCTGTAACAGTAAATCAATTCGTTTTAGACAAACAAGTAGATCTTCTGCAGATCTCTTAATGACTGAGATAGAGACATTCTTTTGCATTATAGAGTTAATTATGGCCCAATCAGACTCAGAGATTATAAGCAAAGTGAACAATGTAGAATATACCCTTTAAAATAGTCACTCATGGTATTCTTGCGATTATCTTGAGGCAATACAAAATTTTGAATTGTATATAACACCAAAATTTGAGCTCTGTTATTTTTATTGATGAAACACCAAGTTCTTCAAGATATTCACAAGTGTGAGAGCTCCAAAGTTGTCAATTGTGTTAGCTAAATAGATATCACTTGTTTGAGTTTTAACTGTAACACAAATGATTAGCTCCTTGTGAACGTTTGATCAACGATCTAGTGCTATACTTGCAATGTCTCCATTTCAGAGCATCTTTTATTTTTTCCTTTTATTTATCAAAAACATCAATTAATTGAAATGGTGAATTTGTTGCAAAAATCATTCTTGCAATCTGTTCATCAAGCGCAACCTTGTGACTCTGACTTCTTCTAACAACATGCGACAATAACCCAGAACTACCAATTTATTCATTGGACTATTGTTATTAATATTTCTGCTCATGATTTTTTTGCAGATTTAAATTTAATTTTTATTCTGAAACTAATGACGATACTGAGGATTGCTTAGTAACATCAAATTGGCTGTTGGGGAAGTAGTTTGAAATTAAATTTCTTAAAAGTTTATATTAATTAAATAATACTAATAGCAAAAAATGACTAGATATTGTAAAGTTTACATTGTATCATTTTTTGAATTGTTTTCCTGGCTACATTTATTTAAGAGTTCTTTCATTCTTGCCACCAGACCCTGCAGTTCTTTATCGCATATCCTACATCTTGCATTACATCCTTTACCCCTTTTTCTTTCAAGCTTTTCAAATTTGGACCACACTGGGTTAGATTTTTTTCCACACATTTTTGGTTTTTGTTTAGGATGTTTTAATTATTTTTGTTTCCGTAAAAATATAGCAAGAGTTTAAAAAATTTTTAGAATAATATCTTTAGTTTTAACAATCAGGAGCAATTTTTTAAATATTAAAAAAAAATGTAATACAATACAAACTTAATACAATAAAGTTTAGAAAATTCTTACACAATGGCATAGTGTGGATAGTTTTTTGGAGGTATAAGGTTAAAAGAAATGATTTTAGAATCCTGAGTATGCTTCTGGCCTGTTTGACCATTGCCTTATTTACAAAAAGTTACGATAAAAATTCATCAAAAAAGTATTTTTTGATAAATTTCTTAACGTCAAATTTTGTTCAAATAATAAAAAAATAAAAAAAGCTAATTTAAATTAAAAAAACTTGACTTTTTAAATTTTATTTAAAAAAGTCGTGATTTTTTCCAACCCTCGCCTTTGACGTTTGTTTCGCGTGTTACCGTAGTTTAAGCAATAAATAACAAATATCTAAAAAATGTGCCATTTTTTATTCTATTAATAATTTACCAACGATTGATTGCATTTAGTAAACCGACATATTCAGATGTAGGAAGAATATACGTCAGAAAATGTTTGTAACCAATCAGACTTAAATAATACAGATGATAGTAATTGGTAGTTTAAATGTTTTACACCTAAACGTTTTTATTTAAATGATTTATAAAAGCTTCAATAAAAATTTCAAAGCAAACATTAATTTTTTTTTATGCTTATATATTTTTAATCATCCCAGCAAACAGGGCCAGCCCGACTCATAAAAAGTTAACAAGTAATATTGCTCAATAAAAATTCAAATATTGACGTCAAATTTATCATAACACTGTTTTGTATTAATGATTATTTTAAGTATATTTTGGTTAAAGCTATTAAGGACCTTATGATGTAGTTTTTTTGTTTTTTTTACAAAATACTTAAAATTGTTGTATAGTTTTCTTTTAATAACGTGTAGCGACAACTTTTTAACATTTTTTGGTAAATATATATACTCAATTAACTTTTTAAAAACTTTAGATGAATATATTATAAAATCACCTAAAATTGTTAAAAAGTAGTCGCTATACGTTATTAGGAGAAAACTATACAAAAATTTTAAGTATTTTTTAAAAAAGTAAAAAACAACATCACAAAGTTCTTAATAAGTATAACCAAAATATACTGAAAATAGTTAATTTTAAATATTTAATTTTAAAGTTTTCAGATTGAAACCATGGCCGTAACGCAGTGGTTAGCACAGTGGTACTATAAAAAGCCCTCTGTTTTTATGTATTGGATGTAATCAAATATATCAAAACCATAATGCAATTTTACTTGCATTTTTTTTTACCGATACCAACAAAAAGAAATGATTTTTCTTTTTGTTAGTATCGGTAAAAAAAAAATTTAAAGGCCGAAGCGACTTTAATTCGCCACCTTACTAAGGTATTTTGCGCAATACACATTGTTTTGCTTAAACGATTTTGTTTTTATTTTAGAAATACGTAAACTAAATTAATATTAAAAAACCCAACTAGCTTCAAAAGCAATATAATAGACACTTATTAAAACGTAACGAGATAAGGAATTTTAACATAGTTAAAAACATTTAAAAGAATAGCTGATAAAAATCAAACTATTTTATGTATTTATTTGTTTGATATTTTTTTCCCTGAGCTTTCCAGATGCCATTTATTGGCCAAAAATTTTGTTTCAAGGGAAACCTAAAAAACATTAAAAGTAATAAAAACTTAAAACCCACTTGGGAAACAGTTAATCTCAGTGTTTTTGTTTGAATGATGTCTTTTCGATTGCAGTTTTTAATTGTCTCGTCATGATCAGATTCATGTCTCGTCATAACCAGATTCACGTTAGTAATCTCTTCCTCGTTAGTTATTCTCAAGTTTTAAATAATAATGATCGTTTGTACGACTAAATTTTGTTCATTTTTTTATCAATAGAAACATCCTCAAATACAAATCTTTTTTTTTATGGAAAACAAAATTTTAACTTAATTCAGTTTATTATTAAGATTTAAGTAAAAAGTGAACGCGCATATTTATTTTAAGAGGTCAATACTTTTATTTTTCTGCATTTCTTTTAGAGAAACTTGAAGTTATTAAATATTATATTTAAGAGTACGAAGGTTCATATTTACATATATATATATATATATATATATATATATATATATATATATATATATATATATATATATATATATATATATATATATATATATATATATATATATATATATATATATATATATATAATGGAAAAAGGTATGCCAAGCAAAAAAAACCAATAATTGAATTTTTGAAATTTGAAAAAAGATTTATTTCTTTTAAATAAATATATAAATAATAAAAATAATAAAAAAAAACAATAAAAAGTTTTTTATTATTTATATATTTATTTAAAAGAAATAAATCTTTTTTCAAATTTCAAAAATTCAATTATTGTTTTTTTTTGCTTGGCATACCTTTTTCCATTATATTGTTTATTATCAATTTTGTAGTTATATATATATATATATATATATATATATATATATATATATATATATATATATATATATATATATATATATATATATATATATATATATATATATATATATATATATATATATATATATATATATATATATATATTTTGTTAATTCACCTCCCCAAGGCCGAGGAGGCCACTACAGACGAGGAGGCTACTTAACTGTTATAACCCTCTCTCAACACTATAACTCCGAAACACAAACCTTGACAAACAAGGCCGCTATGCGAAGGAACAAGTTGAGCGCGGTACTACCAGGGAAGTGGTGGGGATCGAACTCCGAACCTCTCGCTTATAAAGCGAGCGCTTTACCATAACACCACTACCGCATATATATATATATATATATATATATATATATATATATATATATATATATATATATATATATATATATATATATATATATATATATATATATATATATCAATTACTTTAGATTAATTTGCAAGTGAAAAAAGAAGATGCTGCTTTATATTATATTTTTGACTTCGCTGACAAACGTCATAACACAATTTAGTTACCCAATGCAAAAGTCGTCACGTTATTCTTTCACTGTCTACAAAGATAAAAAAGTAGATGGCAGTACAAACATGGTAGAAATGCGCACAGATTATATAGATTATCATGCCTGCATTACAGCTTGTTTTAATATAGGTATAATTTGCAAATCAATTGAGGGTGAAATTCAGAATAATAATAAATTTACTTGTCGGTTTTTCAATGACGATTCTCCAAAAGTTAAACGAACTGAAGGATTTCTGTTTATTTCTACAAAACCGGTATAATTTTATTTATATCAATTGTTTATGCGTATTTATACATACATACCAGGGAAGGGCGCAAAGTTTTTAGTTTACTCTGTCAAAAAAAAAAATTATCGCCATACGCAATGTTGAGAGTGAGGTATGTGATAGATTATTCCAGTGGTCTGAATTATTCCAGTTCTTGCGTTAAACTCAAAACGAGGATGCGTTTTTATATTATAGTTGTTAGAGATGTTCCTTCTGAGTCCGAAAATAGTTATTATGTTTTGATTTTTACGCATTGGTACGGAATATTTCAGGCGGATGGAATAATCTACGACTATAGTAGATTATTCCAATGTTTTTATTTTTATTTTTTCTACTGTAAATCATTAGTGGAGTGTTGATACATCGACTATCTTATAGCCTGACTTGCAACGGAGTGCTGCTACATCGACTTACAAATAGCCTAACTCGCAATGGAGTGCTGCTACATCGACTATCTTATAGTCTGGCTCGCAAGGGAGTGAAGCTACATCAACTAAGGGTTTGGTTGAGGCAGGCAGTCTATCAAGTAATAAAAAAAAATTCCGGTCTTGCATTTTAATTTTTTTGTGTGTTAACAAAATACGGAAAAACTAACAGCTATAATTTAAAAACGCATCCTCATCTTGAGTTTTACGTTAGAACTGGAATGATTCAGACCAAAGGAATAATCTACCACAGGTAACTACACGGCAGTTAAGGTGTCCCAAAAAAAAACGCATCTTTTTACCATTTTCTGGTGTCATCTGAGTTCATATGTAACAATAAAAAAATGTTCTTTTCATTTGAGGTTTCGGAAAACCAATGTTTTTAGGCTAATCAGAAATTAGATAATCTGACTGGTTTATTACATACTATTCAACATACTAATTAACAGCCTTTGTGTTTACTGTCTTTATCTTGCTTTAACTGCTTTTTGTCTATTGTTTAAATTTAACTGCTTATTGTAACAATTTAAAAATGTTTCTTTAATGATGAAACTGTTAAACTAATTTTTCATGAAAATTACGTGATACTATATATACTTTATATATATATATATATATTATATATATATATATATATATATATATATATATATATATATATATATATATATATATATATATATATATATATATATATATATAGTGCCGGTTTTAGCACTACCAGCGCCCTGGGCGAGATTTCCACGGCGCCCCTAGCTCAATTTAACCCTTATACAAAAAAAAAAGCAAAGGGTAAAATAAGCAATTAGTTATAACCAAATAAATAACTAATTATTAATATAAATAACAGTTTATTAAAAAGAAAAACTAATAAAATTTAGCTTTTCTTGCCTTTCTATCGGCAATTTCTTTTATGAGTTTATCAAAGTCAATTTTTTCAGCAATTTTATTTTAGATTGACAAAGCTGCTAAGTTTGTCAACTTAGATTGGGATATTGTTGATCTTAGATAGGTTTTTATCAACTTAAGCTTTGAAAAATTCCTCTCCCCACCAGCAACCGTAACAAATTTAGTCAATAATATTCGCAATGCTATCCATACATTTGGATATAGCTCTTGAAAGTTGCAATCTTTAATAAAATTTAAAACAAAAACAGGAGAAACCACATTCTTATCATACAAAAAAGCTTTCAGACTTAGGAGTTCATTGCACTACATGCTACCGTAAATATCTGACTTGGAGTCCACAGTTAATTTCAATTGGAGGTTACTACAAAGTTTGACAAGGTCAGGTTTTTCAGGAATTTGTTTTATATTGTACAAAAAAGACCATGATTCTGAATACTTACTTAACAGATCAAATCTTTCATTGAATGAAGTTAATGTAGAGTCCAAAAGACAGTTAAAAAATTCAAATTCAAATTTTTTTTCTGTGGAAGTTATAGGCTCATTGCAGACAGTTTCTCCGGCTTGATGCTTAGCACATCGAACTCTTTATGTGGCTTTAAACACAGGCTCAATTTCTAGTTCTCCGGCCAATTCCTTTGCCGTTAAAATGGCGGATTTGAATCCTGTATTTCTATATTCCTCCTAAAAAGTGAAGCATTTTTTCAACATTTCTGTGCATTTACCAAAATCCATGTCTGATGATTGTAGAGATTTACTAACGATATTAACTTGAAAAAGTATGTCATACCAAACAACCAACGAAACTATGAAACCGAAATCTTTTAACTGTTCAGATAAAGTTGAATCTTCATGAGAGACTTGAACACCAGTTTTTTGATTTTCAATAGCCAAAGTAATTAAAGCATCATGGATGGCACTAAATTGATAACGGACTGCTTTAACACTGCTTGTTCTTCCTTCCCAACGTGTGTCACTTAGCTTTTTAACGGTATATATTCCCAAGTGATCGGTTTGAATTTTCCAACGATGAACAGAAGCTGAAAACAATGTAAACAACATCTGAAGTACCCCAAATAAAGTGACTGATTTAACAGAAGACTTAGCAGCATCACACTGTACGAGCTATGACAGGCACACGGTACATAAACAGCTAAGGGATCTATTTCCAAAATTCTCCTTTGAGCCCCAATATTTTTTCCTTTCATGTTCACCCCGTTGTCATAACCCTGACCCCTACAATTGTTCAATTCCAGTCCGTATTTATTTAAAACATCTATAACAACTTTGGTGAGTCTTTCACCAGTCGACTCATTGACAGACATAAGTTCTATGAAATGTTCTTTCCCTGATATTTTATCGTCATTTGATGATAAATCAACAAATCGTATTGTCATTGAAAGTTGCTCTAAATGAGTAATGTCCTGAGTACAGTCAGCTATAATGGAATAATATTTCAATTTCTTCTTCGCGCGATATAACTTCTGACACTTTTGTACCTATCAGCTCTATTAATTCATTTTGTATATCTTTCCGCAGTAGTGGTCTCAAACATCACTCTTTGTAGCTAACCGCAAGTGCTCCTGCATAACTGGATCAATTTGGCTAAAAGTTGTACTAAGCCCAAGAACTTTCCATTATTAGGCGTATATAGTTTGTCGGAGGTACCTCTGAACGCCATATTGCTTTCAGCTAAATAAAGTGTAATATACATCAATCTAGACAAAACATTATTCCATCTTGTTGTTTTTTTTCTAATCAAATGTTGCTCTTGGCAGTCTATTGTTTTCCCTGTTTTTAATCGTAGTTCAGTGTCGATCCATGAAAGGTAAAACTTCTTATGAGAAGTGGTATTCTCATGAATTTTTAACATTTCTGACAAGTGTTTCCAGTTGTTATATTCTTCAGATACTAAACTCGACGTTGATTTACAATCAAATAGCCGGCAACAAAAAGAATAAACTCGATCCTTAGTGACGGAATATATTAACCAACAACGCTGAATTGTTTCGTTGTTTGCAAGTTTTTTTTGTGAAATGACAATTAGAGAAATGCCGGCCTGTATCATTCTTTGGATAATTATCAATGCGAGTTTGTACTTGGCAGTTAGATATTATATGATCAATTACTTTGCTATTTCGAATGAGTGGCCATATGGCTGGATCCGATATATTCATGAAAACAGTGCTTAAGTCATCTGGAATTTGTATGCACATCGCCAACGGAGTTTGTTGCACATCGCCAACGGAGTTTGTTGCACATCGCCATCGCAAGTAGATATTGTAGTTTTAGCACAACTTATCACATCACTTCGAGAAACTTCGTCCACAATATCTTCATTAACTATCTGATCTACTGATGCATTCGTTGCTATTCCAGATGTAGATGTCACATTCAGGTCTTGATTTTTCGTTGTGATATATTTCTTTATATTCATAAACTTTCTTGCTTTTTGAAATTCTTTTCCTTTTTCTGCCTTCCGTTTTCTATATTCTGACCCAGATGGTTTTCTTTTGATAAGATCAACGTATTCAGGCATTTTGCAATAAATTAAGTATATCTCTGTAAATCCAAATATATTTAAACATAAACTACCACAATAAAACTTCAATATAACGTTATTTGAGCAAGAGAATTTTTTAATAGCGTAATTGCGTAATTGTTATTCAAAGACGTAAATAAATTTTAACTTGTAAAATTTATTTACGTCTTTGAAGAGTTTTCTTGACGTTTTTTTTAATATGGTTTATTTTTAAAAAGTATAAATAAGTACTTACAACTATGTAACTTTTCTTTTCGTTCGTAGACAATAATAAGTTTTTAAGTAAAATAATAGTACTTTTAAATAATTAAAATCTCGACCAATATAATGATTTTGCGCTAAATTTTGCCCCCTTTATATTCGGTCCCTGGGCCATCGCCCAACCAGACCCTACCCTAACACCGCCACTGTATATATATATATATATATATATATATATATATATTATATATATATATATATATATATATATATATATATATATATATATATATATATATATATATATATAATAGAGTATTGTATATAATATATATGTTATATATATATGAATACTGTATACATATAACATACGTTCAATATACATATATATGTATATTAACGTATATATAACATCAAGTGTTTTTTATGGAAAATTAGTTTAATAGTCTCACCATCAAAATTTTGATGCTTTAAATCAGAGTTTGTTATGTTTTATTTTTCTAAGACATAATTACTACATAACCTGCAATATAGCTACTGTGTAGCCCACTACATAGGTTTAAAATAGCCCAATATACAAATTCTACATAGTCTACAGGGTAATCTGCGGACTATGTAGTACCTATGTAGTTCTGGCTACACAGTTATGATACAACATGCTTTAACATAACCTTTTATATAGCTAATTTTTTTTTTCTTCCTTTTTTTCGATATATATTTTGTCATCTTCATAACAAATTATTTACAATATTTTTTAGTTAAGGTGTGACGGGAGCAGGCAGAAGACAAAAGTCCTATCATCTAGCCCCGTTGTATCATTTACATATAAAACAAATAATAAGCTATCATATAAAAAAAAATATTATAATCTCAGTAAAATAATATTAAATACTTTTAAATAAAAAGTGTTTTTTTTTCTTTCTAAATACCATACAACTAAAAATAAAAAAGATTTAAAAAATTTAAAGATAAGTAATGACGCAAAGGGTGATATTGCTTTATAACAAAAGTTGACAAATAAAAAAGAATAAAACAAAAATTAAAACAAAATAGAATTTGAAATACGTCATAATCAAGTAGCCGTTTTGAAAAGTTTAAATTAAAAATGTAGTTTTACTATTATTTGGGAGAAATGAGTTCCACAAATGTTGCCCTCAGTATGTTATTGAGAATTCGAATTGTTTTAACAAAGTTTTAGGTACCTGTTAATTAAGCAATAAATACTTTGTTTGACATTTATGATAAAGAATAGATCTTCTAAAATATTAGGCAGCATATGATATTTTAATCTAAACATGAATAAAAGAATATTATAAATTGTTAATTGATAGACATAAATTATTATATATATATATTTTATTATATATATTATATAATTGATATTATATATATTATATAATTGATAGACATAAATTATTACATATATACATAAATTATCATATATAATATGATATTTTAATCTAAACATGAATAAAAGAATATTATAAATTATTAATGGATAGATATAAATTATTAATTGATAGACATTCAGCACTCCAAGCTTTCTAAGCAGTGGATTGGTACTGGTGTATTTATTAGTATTATACATAGAACTTAATATAAGGCGGCTGGCTTGTTTTTTTTTTTTTTTTTGCACGTTAGTCTTGACGGATAAGTGCTTGCTCAGGCAATTTTACAATAATATAGCTATGAATAAATTAAAAGTAAATAGATTTTAAACGTTTTTTATTCAACGTATACTTAGTTTTATACATAATTCCAATAATTTTTGAAAATTTATTTTCTATTAGATTTAAGTGTTCTTTCCAACTTATTTGCTAATAGATTAAAATGCCTAAGAATTTAACGCAGAATGTCCGTTTTTTCTATTGAAATATCCGTGAGTTTTAAGGGCAACGTGTCAAATTTAGAAGATTTAGAAAGGAGAGTGTATTTCCTTTTGGTAGGGTTCATTTATTTAGGGTTCATTTATTTAGGGTTTATTATTTATATCAATTTCATTGATATAAATAATAAACAACAAAGGCCCTTGAATAAATCGCTTTTTTACAAATGCTACAACATGACCTGTTATATAACTTTTACATAACCTGTTATACAGCTAATACATAGTCCCCTCATAACTACTACATAGCTACCACCTAAGCATGTAGCTCGCTACATAGCTATATCGTCAGCCCGGAATACAAGTGTCGTATTCAACATTTTTGAAAAAAATGACTTATATATACGAATTATCTATTTTTTGTGGACTTATTTTGAAAAAATTATCCGATAGGTCAATTAAATTTTTTTCCAATATAGTTCAGTAGATCATTTGTCGTAAATAAAGTTTTTATACGAGACGCTCAACGTACATTTGTTGTACTTAGCGTAGACCAATAGTAGCATTCTATTTGCTCACGTGACTTTAGACTTAACTACGTATACTCACTAGCTTACTTTTTAACATGTTTTTTTGTAAATAAAAAGTAATGCATTCCATTTATTTTTTAATATTAAATTATTTTTGTTTTCTTTGAATTGAATTGAAATGTTCAGTAAAAATAAAAATTATTACTCGTTATCAGAAAAACTAAAAAATATTTACAAATATATCTTTTTTTTGTAAAGATAAGTAACAAGTATGGAATATTTTATAACAAGTATGAAGTATTTTACGGCTTCTGATGCTGATAATCTGATACCAATAGTATTGGAGCCTAACCACCAAATGGGGGAAGAAATTCCTTGATATGTATTGGAAGACCCTACTAACTCATCTTTTTCTTTTACTGTCATTTCTCCTAACAACTATAAGGAAATATAAAATACTTGTGCAAAGATTTCATTTTAATATGTCTTGCGCTCGAATAGTTTTAAAGGGATAATTATTTTTACATTCTAAATAAATTTTTGAAATTTCTTTTAGAAATTTCAAGAATTTATTTAGAATGTAAAAATTCATTAGAAGCAAAGCTTGAATTTTATAATACTTTTTTTAAGTCTGAACAATTAAATATATCACTTTGTAAAATATTTTAATAAACATTGTATATATTTATTTATACTTTCTAATGAATTTTTACATTTATTAGTTCAACATATAAATAGTTTTTTTTTTTTTTTAACTTTTACATTCATTAGTTCAACATATAAATAGTTTTACAACAGTTGATTCACACTATTGCAGACAGAATACTAACAAAAAATATTTAGAGTCGTCATTGAGTTCAATTAAAATGTACATGTTATGCACACAAGCTTGTAAAAACCCAGAGTTCAATGTAAAAAAAGATGTTTACTATTTAACTTTTAATACAGAGTTTAATTTAGCATTTCAAGAAAGATTTGTGTGATTTATGTCAAGAGTATAAAAACAAAGACGATGATCAAAAAATACTGAAAAATAGAGAGAGTAAGCTATTAACTAGACAAGAAAATGTGAATTAGCTGAAGTTGCAAATGGAGAATGAAAAACCGCAGCAGTTATAACTTTTAGTTACGACTGCTTATATATCTTCTGCATTCTATTGTAAAAGAAAATTAAATTACTATAATTTCACAGTCCACTGTTAATTGAATAACAAAACTTTTTGTGCACTTTGGAATGAATCTATGGCTGGTAGAAGTGCAAATAAAGTTGTCTGTATAAACTATTAAAGTTAATTGTTCAAGACTGTCCTAATATACCAGTTAATCAAATTATTTTGTAGTCTGATTCTTGTGTTCCCAAGAATAAAAACTCAATTGTGTCTGTGGCAATAAAAAATTTCAATATGAAAGCGGAATACCACTAATTGAATAGAAGTATAGTGAACCTGGTGATTGTTCAGTACAGAATATTGACACCACGCATAGTATGATTGAGAAAAATTATTATATTATGAGATTTACAGTTCTCCTACCTTATTCAAATTACTGTCATCTATTGAAAAACTTTTGGAGTAGAATTGAAACTCATACATATGTACAAAGATGACTTCAACCTTTTGCAAAAGTAAAACTAATGTGTCATGATAAATATCTACCTTTTCATATTGAATTCAAAAAATTGTTCTCAGGTCCGTTAATTGAACAAAGAAAGGTACTCCTCAGAGAAAGAATAAACAGAAAGTTAAAGTTCTGAAAGAATTTCCTCCATTAAAAAATGATTCAACACATTTTTTGCTCTCAGATAAAAAAGTTAATGATCTTGAGTCAATGATAAAATATTTTGTGGGCGATGATGTTGGTGATGAATTTTATAATACTTTTTTTAAGTCACAAAGTCTGAACAATTAAATATATCACTTTGTAAAATATTTTCATAAACATTGTATATATTTATTTCCTTATTGTAAAAAAAAAGGTAAAATAATGGAAATGGTTGTTTTTTATATTTAAAGTTTAACTTATTTATATCGTTTTTCACAGACAAATTAAAAGATTTGTGTGATAAATTAGTTATTTTATTTTTCGTTTATTTGAAAATAAATAATATATATAAAAATTGCTTAATGTAAAAAAAGAAAAAATTGTGAATATTTAGTTATTTATAAATTGAGTAAGTGAATTTTGTATAAGAAGCTTATTAATTTCTATATAAGAAGATTGAAGGTGCATATTTCTGCATAAAACTGTATATTTCTGAATATAATGCCGATAAATTGGTTATCGGGAATGAATTAAAGAAAAAAAAAGAAGGACAGTGAAACTAAGATTATTCTAAATTTATAAGTTAGTTATAAATATAGAATAATTTTAATATAGAATATATCTAAATTTATAAGTTCATTGTTAGATACAATATAAGTAAATTTAACCTTAATTCGCCTACTATCAAATTAATTGCATCTATGGCAATTGTATTCCGACAAAATGTTCCGATTTCGAAATACATTTGATGTATTTGAAAAACAGTGCTCTTAGTTACGGGGAAGTTTTTATTTATTTGTTTTTTTAACAATTTAAACAAAAACTTATATTGATTTTAGTCAACTTTGTTAAATTTCAACATGTAATTAAATTTACATAAAGAGATTTTGTACTTTAAACTTTGAATGCAAATTTCTCAATTTTAACATAGCGTCATATACGAAATTTGTATTCCGGGCAGACGATATATATAATATAATAATACGATGTGTTTTAAATGAACTTAAATAAAATATATTACGCTAATTTGCAAAAGTAAAAAAAAAAATAAGTAAAAAAAATTTTTTTTAATTAAATGAATTAATTTTCACTACAAAATAATTTTCAATACATCAAAAAAAAAGTTGTACACGTTAATTTGACGTCAAAAGACGTCAAATAAATTGCAACTTTTTTTTTAATTTAAGAACTTTTTTTTTACTAAAACGACCATAAATTTTTATTAAACTATTTTTTCTAACTTTATTTTTGCTAAAATCACTTTGAGATTGATTATAAACAAAGTTCATTTATTACTTTTTTTTTTATATGTAACATAGTTTTCAACTTTACCTCGGAATACGAATATGTCGACAGACAGACAGACAACCGCTACGCTTTTATATAATAGTATCAGGATTGAGAAACATGTATATTACAGAAGAGCTGGACAAATCATTCCAGAAGTGAAGCATGTTTGATTTAGGAAGACGGAGATAATGTTTGATTTAGCAAGATGGAGAAGGCAAGATGTAAAAGCGAAATGACAATAAATACAATAAAATTCAATAAACTTGGGGTTTTTCTATATTCGTCTAGACCTGAATCAGGATCTGAAGAAAAATTAGATTTTTTTAAAATTAGAAGATTTACCCAATTGATAGATTGATGATAGATACCTGATAGATTCTATGTTCTATGTTTTATTACCTGATAGATTCTATGTTCTATGTTTTATTACCTGATAGATTCTATGTTCTATGTTTTATTACCTGATAGATTCTATGTTCTATGTTTTATTACCTGATAGATTCTATGTTCTATGTTTTATTACCTGATAGATTCTATGTTCTATGTTTTATTACCTGATAGATTCTATATTCTATTGTACTAATAAGTTTAAGTTAATGATAGACATAAGTTTTGAAATCTGGTTGGCGTACTGTTTCGATTTCTGTAGGATACAGAACAGGTATAGAACCATAAACTTTATTAATAGCAGTTATCTACAATAAAACTGGTGTGAATTAAGAAAATATAAATCTATCAAAAAGTACAGTCTATAGAAAAAGGTTCAGGAATATTCAGATATCATAAGACACCTTCGTGCAAAAAAGTTATAAATACTTTGAAGGGAATGATACTCTGTTTATACTTTGATGGAAAGCGGGTGAAAAAGATTGAGAAAAATTTAATTATAATTGTATCTTTAGAAAAAATAGCAGCCAGTGTTACACAACCTGGTATGGATGACATTGTTGAAATACTGCTAGGTTTTGATTAGTCAGCAAGCTCCAAAAGTTTGGAACAGACTAAAGTTATTGGATCCGGCTAAAGGCATTTTGAAAATGCTAGAATATTTCAACATAGTCGCTAACATACTATCTACTTGTTGCAACACAACAGTATCCAATACCGGAATACACTCTGGAGCTATTATTATTCATAGCTTCGTTATTTAATAATATACCTCTATGGTTTCTTTGCAGAAGAC
This sequence comes from Hydra vulgaris, assembly GCF_038396675.1. Lineage (NCBI taxonomy): Eukaryota > Metazoa > Cnidaria > Hydrozoa > Anthoathecata > Hydridae > Hydra > Hydra vulgaris. Next base: position 22,055,517 of record NC_088923.1, read on the forward strand.
ATATGCTACAGGTTCACATCTCCCAATTTATGGAAGCTTTGAAGAGAAAAAACGAAGGGTTTATGGAAGGAGATATATGTTAATATCCAAAATGCCTGGTGTTCAGTCAAGGAGCTGGTTGGTCCAGAAAGTTGGATCTTGTTCAAAATTCTAGAAGGTAAAGTAGGGCAGTGGTGGAAGGGAAAAGCTATGAAGTTATTAGATGCGGTTAAAAATTTTGTCAAAAATTCAACTTGCGTGAACGATTGTGCAGAGAGAAAACTACGACTTATTCAGGACTTTGTAGGCAGACGCAAGTCTAAAAGTATGCAAGTTAAATTAATGCTGATGACCAGAGATAACATAAAGAAACTTAAAAGAGCCCTCTCCGTGAATCAGTTAAAAAGTTAATAATTTATCATCCTTAAAATACACATGTTTTGACAAAAACATGCATCTTTATTGTTTTTTAACAGAAAATGCACAATTATCATGGATCCTTATAATGACAATCTAGCTGGCTCAAGAACCCCACTAATATAGAAAGATAGAGTAGATATGAACCCTGTGAAGCAAATACCCTGTGAAGCAAATTTTAAAATTTTTTAATTTTGTGCGCGGGAAAAAAACTTAATTTAAATGGTCAAATTGAGTAAAATTTTGTCTTCATAGTGCGCTAATAAAAACACCTTTAGAATATGAATCACCCTATTTAATTTGATAAAAATTAGTGCAAATGTTGCCTTTGGCCACACCAAACTCCAAATAAAATTTCAGCCTGATTGGTTAACTGGTTAAAGACTTATGGAAGTTTTAGTTCAAATTTTGTTAGTTTTTTTGCTACTTAAGCCTCAAAACGTTTCCAATTTCAGTGAAACTCGGTCACAAAATTATTGGTTCATGTACTATTTTCATTTAATAGACCAAAATAATGATTTGCTATTTAAAACGTGGTTTGAATTGGCTTATGCAAAGAGTGAATGTAAACATTTGCTCTAAATGCTAAAAAGAATACAAAGGTTGATCAAAAGACTACCAATTGGTAAAACAAAAAAAAATATAAGTATATGTTGATAAAATTTTTATTGACTATTGAAATCTTTTTTAAAACATTTACTTTCAAAATTAATTGAAAAAATAACTATGAAAACCCTATTTTTTACATTGTATTTCCATCGAATAGCATCTGATAACATTTTGAGACATGTTTTTTGATTTTTACAACAAAAAATTTATTATTTAATAGCTCAATATACTCTTTCAGTATAATCTACAATATTATTTTTTAATGTAATATCAAAATTTATACTTTTAAAACTAATAGCATTTTAGGATTAAGATGATGAAAGTGCTCATGATAAATCAAAAGCTTTGAATTCTTTTATATAATATATATATATATATATATATATATATATATATATATATATATATATATATATATTATATATATATATATATATATATATATTATATATATATATATGTATATATATATATATATGTATATATATATGTATATATATATATATATGTATATATGTATGTATATATATATATATACATATATATATACATATATATATATATATATATACATATATATATATATATATATATATATATATATATATATATATATATATATATATATATATATATATATATATATATATATATATATATATATATATATATATATATATATATATATATATATATATATATATATATATATATATATATATATATATATATATATATACAGTGGCGTAGGAAGGTTTTTAAATGTTTGAAATAACCAACTTTTAAGCAAAAAGAATTTTCCAAATTTTTTTACATTCATATGTATGACAAAAAGATTTCACAAAAAAAAATTCCTGTGATTAGAGAATGGGAACCGCAAACCCAAAATCTTAGCCCACCTCCCCTAAACGTGAGGGCAATGAGTTATTTATTTTTCTATAAATATAAACTAGTTATGTATTCATGGACAGATTTCCAATTTTACATTTAAATTATTCAGTGTTCAGTTTTTATTACCATGTAAAGTTTGCGGCCCCTCAATTTGAGGGGGCCACAAACTTTACATGGTCATAAATGGTTATTGACCTTTAATTTTCATTAAAGGTCAATAGTGATAAATCAATAAAGAAAAAGGTTTTTTTCAAAAACTGTTTGCAAAACTATAACTTAACTAATTTTTTCAAGCAAATTTTTTCTTCTTGTCTTTGGTAAAAAATCGAATTAATATTCTTCAAATTAGGCTTTGTAAGCGTCCTTCTTTTTTTGTCATACTCTGTTGTTTTTCGAACTCCCTGAATTCATAAATAGTCGGCAAACAAACTCAATGAAAGTTTTAAATTAATTGTTAAAACCTCAGAAAGATAAGTGACAGTTTAGCCAAGGTTTATTATCGTCTTTACTAAAATTTAACAGATTGAAAATAAACCACGAGTTCCTACCAACCAACTGTGACAATTTAAGCGGTTTCTCCTGGTTGAATTCTAGTTTATTTAGAAAGAATGGATTTTCAGACTTCACATAGTGTGTTGGAACAGGTGGTAAGAAAAGAACTTTTGCAACTTTTTTTTTTCTTATCATTTTCGAGTTCTTTATCTGTAAGACAAAATGATATCAAGGTTTGATCCAAGGTTTGATTCCAATATTACTTCAATTCTCTCTGGTTCATCATTTGCTTCTGGATCATTAAATTCTACCCAATTTTTATACTGGACCATTTGCTAGCATGCTTTTATGTCTTGAAAAGGTGCAGAAATGCACACAGTATAAAATATAGAAAAAAATTCTGCTATTCTACTGATTTTTTTTTGTAAACTAGCCGTCAATTGGTAGGGCTGAGTTATTGATTACCTAATACTTGAATTTTAAGATAATATATAGACTTTGCCATAAAACATGCATAGGAAACTGATTCCAGGGCATAAACATTAAAACTTATATTTGGGCATAATTAGGTGAGTATAAATTCTACTAGTTCTTTATAATTACTTCTTGGAAATTCTAAATTGGCAAGTGCATATTTGCAAAATTAAACTGTTTCTTCTATCTGTTTTTCTTGATATGTTCCTTTAACTGCAACATTGTCAAATTTTTTGAACTTTGATTTGTCCATAGGCTTCTTTAATGCGTTCCAATTAGCTTGGAAAACTTTAAACATTAGATTTTCAGGAGCGTAAGTTTTACCAATGTGAACTTTTTCCCAAAAATGTTTACAGTGAAGCTCTTAAACATGTCTACGACATGCAAGCTGTAATATAATTGAATCCTGAGTTTGACATCATAGTGTGTAATTATTGGAAATTTACTTTGACTTGCAGTTTTTTTATATCTTCTCAATATTTAGCTGCACTTGTACTTGCTACTTTCTTTTTTGCTCGTCCGATGGTGGATTCAGAAAGTGAGAAATTTGTCAATCTGCCCCCAGAAGAAAGATGTCAGAGAGCAAGTGCATCATATTTCTAGAAACATCTGTAAATGCAACTTCTTTTGGAAATTTTTTAGATAATTCTGTTGAAGCACTAGTGTCTGATTAAATTTTGTCTATTAAATAGTTTGAATCCTGACAGAAAGAGACCTCATCTTATTCTAATGATAAAAGCTCAGTTTTCTTATTTTGATCCTCTTGTCGCTCAGTAAATGCTAAATATTACAATCTTCTTTCTTTTATCTTTTGGCTATATGCAAAATCATTTTAACCATTTTATGTTTTGTCATTTGATTTTTTAAAAATTGCTTATCTGGATTGTATAAATCTAGGTTGTTTCTGACTTTCTTCTTTAAAATAGATTAAGTATCAGGTTTTCCAATCCAAAAAACTTTCATAGCATTTTTAAAAAAATGTGTTTAGCAAATTCTGCTAAATCGTCTTTTTTTTTTCCTCTTTTTTTTTGATGTTGCCCATATTTCAACTAGATCATTTAAAAGTTTCCCAGAACACATAATATTTATTGAATTTTATTCTGAATGCTTCAAAACTTTTTAATGTAACCTCATACCAGAGGCATATTGAAAAGAGTCAAGTTAACAAATTGATATAGGTAAAATTAAAATTTGTTAAAAATAAAAAATCATTAATAATGTATTATTTGGCAAACCTGGTGTGGTTGTCATGAAATATGCTGTCATCATATCCTCCATCAATCTAGAGTTTCTGTTTAGCAAAAAGGATGCAGTTCTAATGACAGATTGGTTGTTCACATCATGAACAAGCAATGGAAGTATTTTTGTCTAACAGTCGCCTTAGTTATAAGGATTTAGTTTAGAATTTATAGAAAAAATAGATTTTATAATTTTCATTTTTCAAACCAAAATTTAATTACTTAGTTAAATTTAATTACTTGAATGATAATCTTTTAAATCAAGATTAATTCAATATTTTAATCATACCTGTAATGAAAATTAAACATAATTTTCTCATTTCTGGCAAACTGTGTTACAGAATGTTTCTCTAACACTTTTTAAAAATGTCTTTGAAAGTGATCTTCTTGGTAGCATCTTTATTATTTTTTATGTTTTTTAAAATATTTATCAAGGTTACAAATGATGTTGTTTTAAAATAACTTTTTAGATAATAAAATTTATTTTTTAATCTTTACTTTGTTCGGCATAACCTTTTTATTAAATATATATATTTAGCCAAACTGCTCTCAAAGCTGCAGTTTAAAACTGGATTCATGCGGAAAATGTGATTGTAATCCGTCTTGTGCTGGGAGAAATCGACGTCAGCATAACTGTAACTGCAAAACAGGTAAAAATAATCCTGTATAAGTACTCAATTTACATAAACAAAATTTAGAAAAAATGAACAAGTGAAAGTGAACAAGAAAAAAACAACAACTATAAAGTCTGATAAATAAAATTATTCAAAAATAATAATAAATAGAAACTCATAACTTATAGATAAATAAAATCAACATGAAGTTATAAAGAATTTTCATTGCTAATTGGGACAGTTAATAGGTTGCCAAAATCCTTATTTTATCATAGGTTGCCAAAATCCTTATTTTTAGTGATCAACTTAATTTAGGTATCTATGATGTTTTTTCTGACTATAGTAATAGAGCTAAAACTTTAATAATTTTCTGAAAGATAAAACATGATTCCGAAAATTTTTACTAAACTTAGTTGAGATTTAAAAAAATTAGTAAAATTCAATCATATTTATTGAAATTAAAAAATTCTTCTTTACTTCAAAAGTAATGAATAAAAATGATAAAGAAATAGCAAAATGAAGCAAAAATCTTTTGGAAAAAGTTTTTGAACAATTTTAAAGTTGTTATGTAGTTATTTTATGTGGTATTTATTTATTTTTGTTCATTTAGTTATGAAATTTAAACCCAAAGTCCAAAATAGCTTTTTTATGCAAAAAACTAAAGTTTGATTTGAGTTATTTGTAATGTTCATGACTTATATGCCTAAAATTCAATCTTATAAATAAAAATATAAATAAGATTTAAAAAAAAAAAAAAAAAAATCAACTAGAAAGATGAAAGATTTATGAGTTTATTAATATAAAATTGTTTAACTTTAAACCAGTAAGCAGTTAAAGCACAAACGTATTGAATTACGCTGCTTTTGACAAGCCCTTCAGCATATAAACTATTCAAAAAGCGTGCAACGTGTTTATGGCATTTATAGGCTACAGCATACGTTGCTTTTGAAAAGTATAAGAGGCGAATCACAGTATATGCGGTGTACAAAACCTATAGTGTACACTTATTGCAAGATGCCAAATTATGCTTAGGTGCAAATATTTGATTTTAATATTTGGCCTTGATGCCAAAATAAAAGAAAGTATTTTTCTAAAGCGTTTTCCTAATGGTATTGTTTAAACTAACGGATATGGTTTGACTGATAAAAAAAAGTATGAAAGTCATATTTTTAAGTCATATAAGTAGTTAATTTTCAAACTTAGTCTTTTTAAAAGCAGCTAGGAAGTATCATTTTACATATACAATTGACTTTATTAAATGAGTCTGAGCACGTTGCTAGAATAAAATAATATATTTTGACATACCTTCTACTTGGGCTGTCGCTAGGATGATATAAAAGGTGTATACCCCCTACCTCCTAGAAAAGTTTCATTTAAAAGTTAGTCTGCAAATTTGGATCCTAGGTCTGCAAATAAGAACCTGTAGTTGGCAGTTGGCAATTGTCAGACAGCTTTTTTTTTTCGATGTCAATAATAAATTATAATTTTTTACAGCATTATAAACTTTATATAGTCTACTCTAGAATTTCAAGGACTTTTGCATCCCAAAAAACTCTGGTTAACTGACTCAAAAAGAGCAATCAGAATAAAATTCAATAAATATTATGTGTTCTGGGAAACTGTTAAACGATCTAATTGAAATATGGGCAACATCAATAAAAAAAAAATTAAAAAAATTTGACAAGTCCGCCATTCTAGGACCCCCTATTTTTTGATCACAAAACCTCTTAAAATCTGTTGGACTTTGCATCCCAAGCTACATTGTTAAAAATATATATATATATATATATATATATATATATATATATATATATATATATATATATATATATATATATATATATATATATATATATATATATATATACATATATATATATATATATATATATATATATATATATATATATATATATATATATATATATATATATATATATATATATATATATATATATATATATATATATATATATATATATATATATATATATATATATATATATATATATATATATATAAGTAGATATAAATTAGCCTGAAAAAAACAACATTTTAAAATAGTCGTCCACCAGTCCAAGTCGGTGACAGATGGCTGTGGCAGCTTTTGTGTGTAAGCCCGACACGGCTGTTTCATGTGAGCTTTGCGGCTTTTTTTTTTTAAATAATCACTCAATGGGTATTGCTATAACTTTTTTCTATGCTTTATATAAGGTTACTTTCTATATATATATGTTTGTGTGCCACAAAATTTGAAATCAATTTTTGAAAGCTTTTTTCTCAACCAATTTTGCTCAAATTTTGCACACTTAATCATTTTCGATGACAATACAAGGAAATGGAAAAATTTGACCAAAAAAAGTTAATTAAGTTAACAAAAATTTAATTTGTATTTCCCCATAAGAACACTGAATTAATAAAAAAAAAATTTAAAAACGTAACAGTAATTTTTCCTTCTACAAAAGATAACAAAAAAAGAATTTCTAGGCCCAATAGAATTCTGCTTGCATAAAGCATGGATTTGAAAAAAGAATTTTTTTTTGATTTACTAGTTAACTTTTGAAATGTCAGAGATAATTTTGTTCTGTAAAAAGAAAAAAATACCAAGAAAATGTTTTACAATATGACATTGAATGAATTAATAAAAGCTTTTTTCGATTTTAGATTAAACGCGGCAAATTATGAACTTGCCCGAATTTTAGTAATTTGTTGTCACTTTTTATCAACAACAAAAAAATTGAAAAAGTGTATTTCATATTTATTATTAAATATACACATTTCAAGACCATTATAAATAAAAAGAAAATTACTCAAACGTAAATGTGTAAAGTAATTTACAATTTTTATACTCGTCAAGTATTTAAGGTGACTGTTTTAAAATGTAAATAAAAGTTTACGCATAAAACTAGAAGAATTTGTAGTAAACCAGCCAAGTTTGAACACATATTTCATTACGTAGCTTGAGAAACAGAAAATAATTTTTTGACTTTCATATGTATAATATAAACGATCGCAATTTCAATAATTTGGTGCCCTTTCCGAAAATATTGCGATTTGCATTTTTAAGTGATACAATTAAAAATAGAGATGCATAAGAAACAACTTTTCTTAAAAAAATATCTCTTCTATATTAGGTAAAACAGCCGTGCCGGTCTACTTTGCTGACATCCTCTACTTTTGGAAAAGTAAAGCAGCGTCCCACTAGTCTCATGGGAGGATGGGCCCATCCTCCTCAAGAATTTCAAAAAAGATTGTTTGAGACACTACTTTTCCAACATAAAGCTGGAGTAATTTCTTGGTAATAAACTTGACTAAAGCATTCATCAAGTTCAGGATCTGCATCATCAATAAGTTGATGGTGTGAAAGGAAATCAGAGCCTCAACTGATATCCGGATGGTTAGAAAGATCGTTCTCTTTAACGGTCGAAAAATTTTTCAATGCTGTTTTTCACTTTTTTTTATTGATTTCCTTAGCTATCTTCTTATGAGTAAGTTCTTCAATTTTTTACTTTTTTAGTCGTATCAGTTAGAGAGCACCATCGTTTTCTACCTCGAAAAGTCTTTTTTGTAGGTTTAGTTTATCATTTTCAGCTCTTTAGTTGAAAATGTTTAAATTTTCAAATTTATTGCATAATCATAAAAGATAAATCTATTTCTTATGACTATGCTTATAGCCAAACTTCTTTATAGCCTTGGTCAAGTTGTCAAAATATTATACGTAAAAATACAAAATTTTAAAAATTCTCATGTTTCACCTATTCGGACAGTGTTATCATAAACTAAACGTGTTGAAGTTGCTAACATAACTTCAGCTCGTTTAGTTTATGATAATACTGTCTGAATGTTTTTAAATCTGGTTAAAAATACTACTGCACAAAATAAAGTTTTAATAAGTTCCAAGTCGAAAAAATCTTCTTCAAGAATGTGTGTTCTCCCTCCAGCTAGTCAGAATGTTATCTTTTTAATATAGAAATATAAAATGAGTTGATCATCCAGAGTTTTTAGGGATGAAATAGTCCCTAAAGTACTAGAGCAGACTATATGAAGTTACAATTATGATGTAAAAAACTATCATTTTTTATATAACTCAAAATGAAATCCTGAAGAGATTTAAATTACTAGCAGAAAAAACGCTCTTTAAGAATGTTTGTTCTCCTTTTAGTTAGTCTGCAGTCTCTCTCTAGCTAATTACACCTCCTTGTTTTCACTAAATGTGCAAACCTTGATAACTTTAGTTTTTAAGAAAATGTTTCAAATCTCCCCAAACAAGAGTGAAAAATGCTTAAAAATAAATATTTTTTGCTTAACATCAGTTTTACAAATTTAGATTTATTACGTTTTTGTTTCACTCTTCAACTCTATTTGTACTTATTAATAGCGCGTCTAAATAGATTTAAAGTTTCTATTGCAGTCTTTAAAATGAAGCATTAAGTGCAGTCTTTAGAAGTAAATAAATATTTTAAAGAGATTCATTAATCGTACAAATCTAAATTCTAAAATAAGAGATAATATTCATATTTTAATGCTACAATTAAACTATAAAAAATCTTTCGTAAGTGAGTAGCAAAAAACAATGTATTATATGTATTTTTAGCTGCAGGAATAGCAAAGAGTTGTCAAGAACATTACGATAATGGTTTTACTAAAACAGGCATATTTCAAATAAGTCCCAAAGATTTGGTATTTGAAACTTTATGCGAAATGGAAAAATTTGAACACCAAAACCCTCAAGGTAGTATTATTTTAAGAAAACAAAATAAAGTGCAATGTTAGTATTAGTAAAGATAACCAGTTTTGTTTCAAACAAATAAATTAATGTTTAACCAATAAATTTATAAACCAATAAATAAGTGCCTATGTGATATATATATATATATAAAGTATATATATAAAATATATATATAAAGTATATATATATATATATATATATATATATATATATATGTATATATATTTATATATATATATATGTGTATATATATTATACATATGTATATATATATATATATATATATATATATATATATATATATATATATATATATATATATATATATATATATCTATATATATATATATATATATATATATATATATATATATATATATATATATATATATATATATATATATATATATATATATATATATATATCTATATATATATATGTATATATATATATATATATATATATATATATATATATATATGTATATATATATGTATATATTTATATATATATATATGTGTATATATATTATACATATGTATATATCTATATATCTATATATATATATATATATATATATATATATATATATATATATATATATATATATATATATATATATATATATCTAATTAGTAAAAAACACTTATCTAACTTTTATCTAAGATAAGTGTTTTTTACTAATTAATTATTGCTCTGTTCTTTAAGAACATTGAGCACTCTATTTGTAAAATACACTAACATAATTTACATATATATATATATCTATATATATATCTATATATATATATATATATATATATATATATATATATATATATATATATATATATATATATATATATATATATATATATATATATATATATATCTATATATATATCTATATATATATATATATATATATATATATATATATATATATATATATATATATATATATATATATATATATATATATATATATATATATATATATATATATATATATATATATATATATATATATAAGCTTTGTATAAATACACAGCTGTAGATTTTATATGAAAGGCCTTCTGTGTTAGAGAAAAGTTAAAATATTTGTTAAAATTTGTCTCATAAATATATTTTACTCATCTTAGTTTGAATAGTTTTTCTTTTATTACCTGGAACTTTTACTCATATATATATATATATATTTATATATTTATATATATATATATATATATATATATATATATATATATATATATTATATATATATATATATATATATATATATATATATATATAATATGTGATTTTTTTCCAAATTTTTATATAGTTATAGTGTTGAACGAAAACAAAAAGATTGCTACAATAAATAATTTGCAAAAAGAGTATTCAGTGTATTTTAAATTCAAACCTATATCAAACGAAGGTTTTGCAAATGTCATTCATTTTACCACTGGAGTAGACATATGTTTCTATGGATGTAGAATTCCTTCTGTATTTATTGAATCTACAGGAGAATTGTATATTTCTTCTGCAATAAATGACAATTATGATTATGTTGTGCGCACATCGAAAATACCACTTAATCAGTGGTCAAGTATACAAATTTCACAGACTCAAAGTAGTGGCAGTTATATATATACAGTTTATTTAAATGGACAAACTATTACAAGTGTTTTTAATTTAAAACCGCAAATATTTCCAAATGTCAATGTGTATGCAACAGATCCGTGGTGGAATGGAGCTGTTGGTTTTATTAAAGATCTCAAAATTTTAAATGGAAATGACAGTAAGCATATTTTTATTTTAATTTTTTGTTTAAAAAAATAGTTAGCAGTGATAAGCTGTCACTGCAATTTTAAAATCCAGCAAGTGGAGTTGAACCCACTGAGATAGCACTGTTAACATTGAAGTTGCTCAAAAAAACAAACACAGAAGCTTATAAACATTTTTAAAGTTAGATTTGAATAATTCAGCATCATCATTGATCTTGCTAAGTATCTTGATATCTGCATAAAACTTAAAGTTTCAGTTAAAGTTTTCTGTCAAGTCACTGATGAATATTATAAATTATTTAGTTACCAATAGTTACAAATCCTTGTAAGTTTAATTGCTAATCCTGGCGGCATGTTGCTTATTATTTCTCTCTACTCAGAAACTTTTTCACCATAGAAACTTTTTCATCTCTTTCCACTCGAAAACTATTTTTTTTTGTTTGACTCAATGTCTTCTATCTTTAGGAAAAAGCTAAAGCCTTGTTTAGCAGCTTACTAATGGTGCTATACTCTTTTAATTTTTGGATCAGATAAGGTATCATGTTGCAATTTACTTCCATTTTTGAAAAGAAGAGTGACATAAGTAAATCCCTATTGAAATATCATTGAATAAATATAATTATTTTATAAGTAATTGTAATTAATAAATATATAATTGCTTAATTACTGTAATTACTCAAAATAAAAGTTATAGGTAAAGTTAGTTCATCTGAACAGTTATAAAGAAAACATAGTCATATGTTATAGGGATTTGCTTAAGTTACTTCTCTTTTTGAAAATAGAAGTAAATTGCAAATCCTAAAATTCAATTAAACTAATCAATAAGAATTGAAAAGCAATCATGAATCACGATTGCTTTTTAAGTCACACAATATCACACCTTCCCAATTATTTTTTTTCTTTTCTGATTTATCTTTTTTTTTACCATTCTTAAAAGTAATGTTTTTGTCTATATTTTTTATTAGGGGTCATAAAGTACATAACGCTAAATTTATCTTTTGAACAGAAGTATGATCAATTGCTCTCTTGTGCGGAGATTTTTATTTAACATAAAGGGCTTTTGAATTTTACTGAATGGATAAAGTATATTGCAGTAAATTTATACATAAACTAAATCGAAATAACGAGTTGCAGTAACTTATAGTTACTCTATTAAATTTACTTAATATACTAAAAACTCGCAAAAGTCAACCATACAGTGGTGGCCAAAAGTCTTGGAACAAAACATTTAACGACCAAAAAAATTTATTTTTGATCTAAAGTATAAATTTTGAAAGTTTGATGCTTTTGTTTTTACATAGCAATATGTTTATAGTTACATATTTGTATATTGCGCAATTTATTATTGTTTTTTATTATTCATAAGCAATTTATCAGCTATATTATGCCAGAACTTTCACCTAAAAAAAGAGGAATTATTGCTGCATTATATGAACAAGGTTTAGTTCAAAGAGAAATATCTGAAAAGCTTGGTTGTTCATTATCAACTGTAAGTAGAACTTTAAAAAGACATAAAAAGGAGCCCCAATTAAATTTTACTTCAAAGATGAGATCAGGCAGGCCCAGAGCAACCACCTCAAGAACTGACAAACTTATTGGCCGGATCAGCCATGCAAATCCACTGCTACCTGCACACGAGATTTCAAAAGAAATTTTTATTGAGAAAAAAGTAAGTGACCGAACAGTTAGAAGAAGGCTTTTGGTTGATTTCAAAATGAAGGCATGCAAGCCAGCAAAAAAACCTTTTTTATCATTAAAAAACCTAAAAGATCGAAAAACATTTTGTCAGCGCTACAAAAATTGGACTGGAGAAAATTGGTCTAAAGTTCTTTTTTCTGATGAAATATGTATTAAACAATTTAATGTTACAAACAACTTTGTAAGAAGACCAAAAAACTGTAGATATATGCCAAAATATACAGTTAGCAGTGTCAAGGCTCCTGTGTCTTGTATGGTTTGGGGTGCTATTTCTGCCAAAGGACGTGGGCCATTATGGATAATGCCCAAGAATACCACAATAAACAGCAAAGTCTATTTGGATGTTATGAAGGAGATCTTGAACTGCACTTATTTCCAACAGGATGGTGCATCATGCCACACAGCCAAAATTGTAAAGAAGTGGTTTGCTGATGAAGGAATTCAAACCCTTGAAAATTGGCCTGGGTCATCACCAGATCTTAATGTTATTGAAAATTGTTGGCATATTATGAAAGTAAAAGTTGCTGCCAAAAAGCCTAGATCCTATAATGATTTAGTTGAAGCAATCAAATCAGTGTGGATCAATGAAATTACATCAGACTATTGTACAAAACTTGTTAACAGCATGCCAAAACGTATCCAAATGGTAATTGCCGATAACTATGCTTCCATTAAATATTGAACTTTTATCATGTATGTGCATGTACCTATCATCTTTAAAATTGTTATAAACACTTATTTTATTGAAAAAAATAAAAAAATTTACTAATAAATTGTTTTTCACACAAATATATTGATTTCATAACATAAAATATGATGTTCCAGGACTTTTGGCCACCACTGTACATTGCGAGGTTTGGGATCCCTTTACAAATGAATAATTTTTTTTTTTTGTTAATTCACCTCCCCAAGTCCGAGAAGGTCACTACGATGAGGAGGCTACTTAATTATGGTTATAACCCTCTCTCAACTCTATAACTCCGAAACTCAAACCTTGATGAACAAGGCCGCTGCGTGGAGAAACAAGTTGAGCATTACCGCATATATTTATATAATACTTTTTTTAATTTTTTTTTTTTAATTAATAATAATTATATAATAAATATAGTTATATAATACAAAAAGTTATACATAAAAGTATATTCATGCATTACATGGACATTTTCTTTTTGGGACAATATATACTTGTTACTTTAAAACTATAGAAATATATTTTACAAACAGATAGCAATTTGTATTTTCGCCTACCTCTTTAAAAAATAAAAAATAAAATATAGGAAAATTATTATTTTTAATGTCAACTTTAAACTGTTTTTTTTTCTATTTAAGTTTATTTTAATTTCTTTTTTTGTTAGTTGTGCTTTCTTTAATTTTGATACTTTTTTACGCAACACTTAATATAAAAAAAGTTTCAAACAGTTGTGACCAAGTTGTCTAAAATAAAATATTCATGCATGGACAATTAAAACAAAACGCGCACACGTTTCCTGAGAAGGCTTGCAATATTGATGAAAACTATACAAAACCAAATTTCTGGATAGAAGCTTAGCTTTTCAAATAATGTAACAATTTTTCAAGTTTTTTGATGCCTATACAAGAAGTCCTTGGGGAGTATATATTTATAATAGCATTAAAAAAAAAACTGCCTAAGTACCTGAAAAAAAAAGACTCATAACTAATAAATAAATAATTTTTATATATAAGATTTAAACAAAAAAATTTAAATTTAAATTTTTTTTGTCAGATCTTTTCAATTGAAGTTTTTTTTAACACAATTAGTTTTAATATTTGCTTGTTCATTTTGAGGTAAAATATTGTAATATGAGGTAAATTATTTATGATGTGTTTCTTTATTTGTTATTTACAATTATGTTATTAATTGCATGTAAATTAATTGAAAATTTTATATTTAAATCAAGAGCAAGAAATACATTTTTTTTCTAATTTGTTGGAAATTGTTTTAGCGGTGGATTTGTTAAATGTAGACGGACATATGTTAATCCGTGATAACTTGATTACATCTATACCATTACTTGAAAAAGAGTACTCGATTTCTTTTAAATTAAAACCAGAGACTTTTTCCCAAGTTTGGACAAATGTCATTCACTTGACCACTGGAGATAATTATGGAAAATATGGATCCAGAATCCCTGCTATTTTTGGTAATCCGAGTACCTTAGGTTCATTACAAATTGCTTCTGCAGTTAATGGAAATTCTAACTATAACTTTATAACCCAACCACTGCCACTGAATGAGTGGTCAAGCATTAAAATATCGCAAAAACAACTCAATGAAACTTATATGTACACTGTGTATTTAAATGAATTAATGATTTGTAACATTAAAAACATAATGCCGCAATCTTTTTCTAATGTCTTGGTGTATGCTGCAAATCCATGGTCTACTGCACAAGATGGATTTATCAAAGATTTTAAAATTACAAATGGAAATAATAGTGAGAGTTTTTTTGATAAATATTTTAAATATTATTCTGTTGAAAGTTCAATCATAATTTTTTATTTCAAAATAAATTTTTTTTAACCAATTACTAATTTCTAAAAACAATTACTAATGATTCAAAGAATGAAAGTAATTGAAAAATATTAAATATTAAAAGTGCATAAAAAGTGAATAGCATTTTATAAATTTTCAGAAACAAAATTGAGGTAATAAAAAACACTGGTAGAATTAGAACTTTAAATAAAGTTAAAGTTACAAAGTTTTTTCTACAGCATTTCTGGTCTTATTTCTAGTTTTTTGTACGATTTTATTTGTATTTTGTATTGTCTACCATTTTATATTATTATTTTGCTCAAAAATCTTCTTAATTAGAAATAACACTGTAATGATTATTGATGCACTCTTTTTGACATTTCTACTTAAAATGGAAATGTTTGATCGGATGAAATGTATAGAGTATATCAAACATAAGTAAACTAAATTGGATTTGCAAACTTAGTCTAAAAGACCACTATTTTATAGTAATTATTCTTAATAATTCCAAAAATTTTATACAATTTTTTAAATGTTATCTTTGCTTTCTTCTATTTTAACTGTTGCTGGAACATTCATATATCAAAAAAAAAATTTGGTATGGTTTTTAAATACAGATTTTGATTTTTATAGCGTGGTCATATAACTGACCACGCTATAATAATCAGCCCTTACTACCTTACTACCAGCCGGCCTAAGAACCATAAAACTGAATTTTAGAGCTTTTTCATTCTATTATTAGGAAATAATAAAATGAATCATAAAAAAACAAGCAAAATAAAAATTGAGTCAAGAAAATCCAGCGTTCAACATCCTAAACTGGAAACAATGTATTATAAGCATATATACGTTTTTGGGTACCTTGGTTTTTGGGGTGCATTCCCCTGTACTGTGTTATTCTTGCTGTATATGTAATTAAGTAGGCTGTTTATGTAATTAGATTAACCAAAGTAGCTAATGTTGTTCATGCGATTGATAATGGTGATGCAAGGTGGTGCATATATATATATATATATATTGTGCACACACATATATATATTGTGCACACACACACACACACACACACACATATATATATATATATATATATATATATATATATATATATATATATATATATATATATATATATATATATTGTTTATTTGACAATTCTTTCTTTTTATAAATGTTACTTGAAATGAAAATCTTATTAAAGGTACATATATATTCTGGCCTAAATATACAGTTTTGTAAAATTCAACTTAAATAAAATAATTTCTTTGAAATATTTAATCTTCTTATATTAATGTATTAAAATCAATACTTATTTCAAAATAAAACTTGATGAGTACCTTTGATGAGTTCCTTAATGAGTACCTTTTTTTGCTTGCTTTTCTACTTTCACATTTCATGTACACGCTTTAATTATTTCTAAACATTTATTTTGTTTTAATTAAGTGCTTTTTCAATTTTTTTTTTAGTTAAGAATTCATTTCTTTTTTTAGTTTATTTTTTTAGTAATTTTCATCCGTTAGTCAAGTTTAGTTTTTTTTTGTGCATTTTTGAAATGTTCTCACAACATCTTTAATGCTGTGGTCAAGTTGTGGTAACTAAATATTTTATACATGGTCAGATATAGAGTGCGATCCCAGCTGCTTTCTGACCAAGCCTGCATTACATATGGTATGAACTTTAGTTCATGTAATGCTTTAGTTAGAGAAAGAAAATGCTTGATATTTTTTATATTAAGGAAACAACATAAAAAGGGAATATTTATCATCACCATCATAAAGCTTGATGATGGTTATGATGATGATGATGATGATGATGATGATGATGATGATGATGATAATTGATGATGAAGATGATGATATTGATGATGATTATGATGATGATTATGATCATGATGATCATGTGGATCATGATAATTTTTATATATAAATATACATCTATATATATAAAATATAACATGAATTTTGAATAAAAAAAGTATATTTTTGGATGTATCAATGTTATGCAGCCCCAGTCACAAACAAAGCGCCACCTATTTTTTATCAAATCTGGCCCCAGTCTCAGTTAAATTTTAATGCCAGTCACTTACTAACTACTACTACCTTTTATAGTTAAAAGTATAAAAGTATAGAAGAGTTTCTTTTTTTTTAAGTTGTGCAACTTCATAAAGATGCATGGATTCCAATAATGACACGATTTTCAAGTTGGGAACCAACATTTTGGGATAAGACGTTTAAGGCTTATGAAGATGGTTTTGGTTTAATTAATCAACAATGGATTGGTTTAAAAAAACTGAATCAACTTACAAGCACTTTTTTTACAGATATGAGAGTTGAATACTTTATAAGTAAAGATATAAAATTAAGTACAATGTATTATAACGTCATTGTTGGCTCAAGTAATGACAATTATGTGTTAAATTACGACAGATATGATCCTAAAGGCTGTGAGTATATTTTTTTTACCTTTTTACATCTGTATGTATGTTATTAAAATCTCTAGAATGTTAATATTCACATTACTCCTAGCTTAATACGCGAGAGAGGATGTTTACTAAATATGAATGGCTTTTATTACACTAATGTGAATATTAATTCACATTGGTGTAATAAAAGTCATTCATATTTAGATTGCACTTGCCCAAACTCCTAGTCAATCTATGCACCAAATCCACTACAGATGGCTATTTTAGTAAGCTCGTCAATGTTGCTTTATACCAGGCTATATATATATATATATATAAATATACATATATATATATATATATATATATATATATATATATATATATATATATATATATATATATATATATATATATATATATGCATATATATATATATATATATGTATATACGTATGTATATATATCTACAGGGTGACCACAAAGTATCCGCACAGATAAAGAGCTTAATAAAAAGCATGTAGAAAGTATTTGGAACACAAATTTTATTTTAAAACATTTATTGAACTATAACAATTATGATTCAAAGATTGAATTCGAATTTTCCTCCATCAGCAAAATAACAGGCCTGTAGGCGTCTCGGGAATGCTTCGACGGTGGCGAGCAAGTAGGCAGGGTCCAGAGAATCCCAAGCTTTCAGTAGTGATTTTTTTAAACTTTCAATATTTTTATGCGGCTTTTGGCATGCCTTTCCTTCTAGGACGCTCCAGACTGAGAAATCCATCGGGTTAAGATCGGGGCTCGATGGCGGCCATTGAGAAAAGTTGATAAAATCAGGAAAAGTTGCCGCACAAAGGAGAAACGCGCACCATTCTAAAAAAACCAATTGAACATAGTTTACAAAGTATATAAAGTAAAGTATATAAAGTTTATGACATAATATTAACCAAAAACAACAAATAAAAAAGAAAATTCATAAGTGCTTTTATGCTTATATTTTCACAAGATGAAACCGTCTCGTGTGCGGATACTTTGTGGTCACCCTGTATATATCTATATGTATATATGTGTATATGTATATATGTATATATGTATATATGTATATATGTATATATGTATATATGTATATATATATATATATATATATATATATATATATATATATATATATATATATATATATATATATATACATTTATATATATATATATATATGTATATAAAAGATTTCAGCTCGCCTGAATCCAAGAAGTTTTGTAAATAGCACATTTTAGCAGGAAGACTTCTACTCAAGGGCCATCACGAAGAAAATCACGGAAAGAGTCCCAGTCAGCTTTAAGGTAATCGTAAGAGGTACGATGATGAGGGGATTCTCATGATAATGAAGGATGAGTTAATAATTTTAGAGATATCAAAACCGTGTTCAGAAGCACTTAAAGGTAAATATGGAAAAACTGAGCATTGACTAGGATCAGTAACAAGACATAAGTCAAGTAGAGAAGGTAAATGATTTGGGTTGTCTGAAAAGCGAGTTAAAAAGTTGACTATTTGCTTTAGAGATTTAGAAAGGCAAAAGTTGTAAAAGCCTTAACACCTGCAGCGTCACTGACACTAGAGTGAAGCCATTCATGGTGATGAGCATTTAAGTCACCAACACAACAATATTGGCTGAAGGATAAAGAGAGAGGGCTTGGTCAATTTGATCAGAAATAACATTGAAAAGTGAGTGCAGTCTTGAGATAAAGGAGATAAAGAACAAAGAGAAAGGTGATTGAGTGAAATGGTGCTAAACAAAAGCACATAAACTAATAGTCTGTGGATTCAACTCTAGTCTACCAATAAATGGGTGAATTCTTACAAATGTAAATGCCCAGGCCAAGCATGTGACTATTGGAGTCTTTATGAATTAAAGGAAGATAACCATCAACACTAAGATCACAAAATGAGACTGCCGAACTTAGTCTCATAAATAGCAAGTAGGTCAGGTGAACTTTGCAAGAGATAAGACTCAATAGAAAAAAAGTTACTTCAAAGATCACAAATATTAGTGAATGATAGATTTAGAGAACTTGGTGATGATGATGGTTTTTTTGTTTTATAGTTTTTGGTACTTTTGTCATTTTTGAATTTATTAAAGAACTTGACTCAAAGATATTACTCAGTACACTATTTAATAGTCCAAGCAATTGCCTCATTACTTTTAATAAACCCTAAGCCGTAATAAAAGGGCTCCAAATGTGGCCTTGGCAATGCACACCAATAGCACAAACAGGGACACCATCCATGCACAACATTGCATTGTTACTACTCTGATATTTTATGGCTGTTGATGGAATCTGTTTCTCTGAGAGCTACCACAGAGTTTGGGAAACCTTACTACCAGCCGGCCTAAGAACCATAAAACTGAATTTTAGAGCTGTACCCTCATTAGGAAATAATAGAATGAATCATAAAAAAACAAGCAAAATAAATATTGATTCAAGAAGATCCAGCGTTCAACATCCTAAACTGAAAACAATGTATTATAATACATCTACGCCAGCTTAATAGATGAACAAGGGGTGCGAGGTTGATCAACACATAGAATCTGTTTACCCATTATTTATGTATTATAACTATTTAATTTATAATAAATATCATTTTTTTAATTTCAAAAAAGAAATGAGTTAATGAATAGAACATACATTTACAAAAATATTCTTTTTGAATTAAAATTACCGAATTAAAAATACATTGTGAAAAATATTTTTTAGCCGAAGATGTCAACAATTAAGATGGCTGCCAGTCACATGTCTAAAGAACTGTAAAAAGATTATTTTATAAGAATAACTAAGGAGCCTCAGAGAAAATATAATTTTTAGAAATTCAAAAAAAATTAAAGTTAACTGATATAATAAATCTTAAACATTAACAGACTGAATGTTGCAATTTGATAAATTGCACAATATCACCAATATTTCAAGCTGTAGGGGCCACCACTAAATATTGTCCAGTTGCAATGATATTTTGCATATTTTATTTTTTCCATAGTTGGTACAGACTAGAAAGGTGCCAAAAGATGATTTCAAAATTTTTATTTTTAAGGGCCACCTTAATATATATATATATATATATATATATATATATATATATATATATATATATATATATATATATATATATATATATATATATATATATATATATATATATGTATATATATATATATATATATATATATATTTCTTATTTCTTATTTATATAATTCTTGTTCCCCTTGGAGGTTCGAATAACCGGGAGTTTACTGTATATATATATATGTATATATATATATATATATATATATATATATATATATATTTCTTATTTCTTATTTCTTATTTATATAATTCTTGTTCCCCTTGGAGGTTCGAATAACCGGGAGTTTACTGTATATATATATATATGTATATATATATATATATATATATATATATATATATATATATATATATATATATATATATATATATATATATATATATATATATATATATATATATATATATACACAGTAAACTCCCGGTTATTCAAACCTCCAAGAGGAACAAGAATTTACTTTGAATAACCGAAAGTTCGAATAACTGAAAATCTTCTTTAAAGTGACCAAATTCAAATTACTATTAAATTTTAACAGTAGTAAAAAGTAAAAAAAGAAGAAAAACTTAGGAATAAGATGCCGTTTAAGTCTTTACCTTCTAAAAAAACAATCTAAAATAAAGAAATAAAATATTTACAATTTTTAGAAAAATTTTCTAAATCTTTAAGAGCAAGATATTTTTCTTTAATTCTCAGAACTGTTTTCTTTTGTTTAGGTGCCATTTTGAAACTTCTACCGCATACTTTCTTCGATTTACATGTCTTCAATTTTTTAATTATATTTTAATATTATTTTGTTTATAATATTTTGATAACGTTTAGTAACGTTACATTTTGAAATGCAATGGAATGGTATCTTCAAACAAAGAAAAACTTCAAATAACTGACAGGGTTTTCGTTGAGGGGAGTAAAAAATTGTTTCGAATAACTGCGTGTTCGAATAACTGATGGGTATTTGCATGGGCTTGTTAAGGAAAATTCGCAGAGAATTAAAATTTCTTCAAATAAGCGGGAAATTTGAATAAGTGCTAGTTCCAAAAAACGCTTGTAATGATTGTAGGTATTGATAACGTTTTTAATGAACGAATGATTGTAACTTTAAATGAATGAGTTTGCTATTATAATTGCGTAAATTGCTTCTGAACATAATCTTCTATAGTAACAGGCTTTGACATCTTGTAAAACATCACAAAAACTGAGGATCAATTAAACTTTTATTCCTTCTATTGATATAATTTTATATATCGTAAGGTCTAATGATAGTCAATGTTTTCAATATAAATCCTTATTAAAGACATAAATATAAAAATTTAGCTAAATATTGTTTAAAGATGATTATATTTTTCATATTTCAAATTACATCAATAATATCAATGTAATATTAAATAATATTAATAACAAACAGAAACATAAAAATGTATATAACTATATATTAGAAATATATCTGTATTTTTTAAAAGTACAACTTTTTTTTTGTGCTTACAGAACATTACTAAAAAAAGATATTTATGAAAATCAATAATAACAGAAGGAATTTTAAATCCACCACTGACTATCAATACCATTAATAGGAATGTAAAGTTGTAATAACAACTTGGTATTTTAAGTATGAATTTTTTCAATTACAGATTTATTATTTATAAAGTAAGTACCTCCAGATCCCTGTCAAAGCTAATAAAAGTTTATTTAAGTGGATCTGTTAAAAACTATAAATAAAAAATATTTTGCTTTATTACCCAACAATGTTTCTACTAGATCAATTGAGCCATAGCATGTATGTGCTAGTGCATTACTGGTATCTTGTGTAAGCTGTTTTACTTGCTTACCTGTAGGTTTATAAAGTTTAAAATTTCATCTCTTAGCAGTTGTTAAAAGTTTTTAAATAGATAAAGATATAACTAGATAAAGATATTTTAAATAGCTCCTTCAAATGCTTTATATTCAATCTCTGGATGTGTTTTAATGGCTACTGTTTCTTCTCTAAAAACACACAAACAAAACTTTACAGACTGTCTCTCTATTGGATTTGGATAAACTATTTAGCTGTAAGTTTATAATGTTTAAAAAGATTATTGCACTCATTATTGTTTCGTATAGATTTTAGGAGATGCAAGTAATCAATTAATAAGTATCAGTGATGAACCCAGAGTTTATTTGGGAATACAGGTTTTTTTTTGGCAACTTTGGGGGGGGGGGGGGCAGGCAATGTTTTTAAGATACCCCTACCATTGCTACTTCTCCTTCCTTGTTAAAACTGGTGCTGCAAAAAGTTTTTCAAAAATCACTTTGTTTGTGTTTAACTTGTTTATTTTTTTCTGAAGAAAAGGATTTGATTTAAAATTGCGTCTCGTTGTAAAAGGCATTTCTTTGAATACATTAATTTAAAAACTATTTATGATTTTGTTAAACATTCAAGTTGTAAATACTACTTAAAGGTTTGTTAATATTTAATCATTTTTTTGTAAATATTTATTGAAAATTATTATAAATATTTAAAAATATTTTATAACTATATTTCAGTAGTTTTTATTTTAGTAGTTATTAAAATTTCAAAGTATTTATACAATATTTAATATTTACAAATCGTGTAGTATTTGCAAAATTAACATTATAGTAATATAAAGTCTTGTATTCCAATAGTTATTGTCTATATGTAATATAATATACTATATATATATAATAATTGAATACAAAACATAAGCATTTAATATTTATATTCAGTTTTGTAATAAGTTTTAATTTCTTTTTTTAAATCTAATGTTTGGTTAGTAACCGAATGACAGTTTTAAGCGTTAAACGAGGTACGGCATTTAATTACTTTTTAATTCATTTTCCTAAAGAAAAACTGAGCTAGCTATAAATATAGAGAAAATTTTCTACTGCAATTGAAACAGAAACTTTTTTGTTATTTTTCATAAAAATGAAACAAAAACAAAAAAGGAAGAATAATAAATATTTTTTGGAGCTTTTTTTTGGGCACCCATATGGCTCATTGGTATTAAAACGGATATGGGTTTGTCCCTGAACATATACCCGACATTGTTAATCGTGGCTTACTATCAACTGTTTTGAACAAGTCAAAAAATCATTCATATATACCATTACCATCTGTAATTATTACCAGTGTCTAACTGTTACCAAAATTATTTATTGTATCAACAGTTTGTTGACATTGAGCAAATTAAAATTCAGAAGAAAAATTTGCAACAAGTTGAGCTTTCCATGCAACAAGTTGAGCTCTTCATATCAATTCTGGACCTCCAAAATGACATTTAATCATAAATGATAAAACTGTTGTAGCTAACTTTTCAGGGTAGTTTACTGCATGATCAAACAACTCCTTGGTAAATTTGACATTACCCTTATCAATTAAAAGTATGGAAGTTCTTCTCAATTGGTCTAAATTCATAAAAAAAATATTTTATAAAATTTAGGTTCTCCATTAGGCTGATTTTTGAGGTCAAATTTGTTAAAGTAGGTAAACCTGGCAACTAGAAGTTGATACACAAGCAATCATATAAGCTTCTTCACATAGCAAAATACACATATATTCTACATATAATATCTAGAGTATATAAAACTTCACCTATATAACTTCATCACATTAAGGTGCTGGAATAGAATATTTGACTGAAGCAAGCTATCTTTTTTCCTCAAAAATCTAACTGCTTCAAATAAAGCTGATTTTATTTTTATTAATTTTATTTTATTTGTAGATATAAAATATTATAAAATGTGCCATTATGGTTAGCTACAAATAAATAATGATTGAATATTTCTAAACAAAAACTAAGCGGAACATCAAGTTTGTACATTTTTGATTGTATTTGTAAATTTTTTTTTATTAAACTAAAAAGCAATAACATTGTTGTTATTACTGAACATAGATTGAATGTCGTCAAATAAAAGTTCATCATCTTTTAGAAAGACATTTAACTCATCTGGTAAATATTTTGAAAACAGCATGAAGTTACAGTTTTTCTAGCTTTTCTTGCTGGTGTTGCTTAACAACTAAGCGGAATACTTTTAAAAACAGGTGGGTTGAAAGGTTGTTGCTTCCCATGTTTGGTTTCAAAAGGTGCATCATCCAATGCAGTCGACATATTGCTGTATAGTCTGAAATTATAAAGTCTGTTCTTGCTCCATCTTTTTCTCTCCTTTGGATTCTTCATGAATTGATATTTTTGTTGCAGTTAAACTTGCAAAGAGGCGCACAACATTTAAAAGCATCTTAAACTAAAAAAGTAAAATGAGTTTTTGTTAGTTTGATAATATTCTTGTATTTAAATTTTACATCTTATAGTTGTGCTATCTAATTTATATTCCAATTTAATTTAAAAAAACCCAAACTTTTATCTAAAGTTAAAAGATAAAAATCAGTTTATAAAAGACAATTATCAGTTTGCCTTCAGTAAAAAAAGTTTATTGTGCAATGTCAAGGCCTATTATTTTAGTAGACAGCAGTCTACTTTATTCAGAAGCACATCTAAAAAAGATTTAAAAAAAAAAATGTAAAGTTTTTTACAATAAAAATATATCGTAGTAAATATATTATTTTCTCTTTTATATATTTATGTTACAAGTATAAAATAGAAAACAAGATCTATTTAGCAATAATTTATATAAGCTTATATTTTCATAATATATTATATTTTATATTTTCATAATATATTTTCATAAATCTTTTTAAATGGTTTTCACGTTTCTCTAATAACTTAAAATAGCTTTGACAACATTTTAAACAAGTTAACTTTTTTAAATAACTAATGTTTTAGATAAACTCAAACATCAAATAAAGACTATCTTTTAAAAAGATATTTTTTCAGAAAAATTTTTTACTTAAATGTATTTAGACTTTTTTGTTTTTATAAACAATTTCATGACTTCATTTGTATATTTTAATAATACAATTTTTATCATTGAGTAAATTGTATTAAAAATTTTAAATGTAAATCTAAACCAAATTTGTGTTTTAAAACATCAAGTAAATTTGTCATGACATCAAATGTGAATGACGATAACAAAAATGGTTTAAACTGATAACTTGTGTAAAAACAGATTGCTCACGCAATTGTTTTTTCCTGCTATCTTTGCAAAATTTTTGATTTTTGAAGGTCGTCATTTGATCTCTGGTGCATTTTGATGAGTACATAGAGAAAACTATATACACTTATTTAAAGTTTTGTTTACTACCTCCTCCAGTCTATTGACATTTTTAGACTTATTTTACATAATGCTAACTTAGTTTGCACATTTATTTTAATTAATTTTTGCAATGACACAAAAATTTTAGGAAACACCCTCGTTTTATTGTTCCATCAGTATATTTTGTAATTTTATTTATAGAAATAGTTATAGAAAATCTAACAATTTCGTTTCTTTCATTTGTTGTATTTTTTATTAAAAAGTAAAATTAAAAGTCTCGCTTAAATAGTGTCACAAGTAAAATAGTGCACAACATTTGAATCACAAATAAATAGTGTACAACATTTGAATCACAAGTATAAACTCATAAACATAATCAATCAGTTTTAATATTATACAACATTATTCAACATTAATCAATTGTTTTTTAGTACAAACTGAATGTTTTGCTCTATGCTCTGCTATTGACTATCTTGCTTCAACCCTTCATTAGCGCACACTTTTGAATAGTCTTGAATATGTTTTGAAGTGCATTTTCGGCAGGATCATTTGCTACATGTAGTTTATAAACCCAGTCCTTAAATCTTCTGTAGGAGCTATATTTTCCTCATTTCTTACAACTAACTTGACACCACTCAAGATTCTTCTTCTTGTCAACTATGGAGAAAATAACTGTTTTCTGTTTATGGTGTCAAGGATTTGCTTTATCATGCCAATGCATGCTTGGGCAATATCAGGTCTTTTAATTTTATTATTTTCCATATCTCTGTAATCGCTTGTAAATCCATCTTAAGAGCCGTACAATGCAAAAGAAGTTTTTAAAAACCAAAAAGTATAAAATACACCAAAAAACTCAGCAAAAACAGTAAAATGTGACATATCCTTTGCAGAAAAAAGATTTGAATCAAGCTGTAGACCAAGAAGACAAAGTACAAGATTATAAATTTATTTAGCAAATATCTTGCATGATCGAAGGCACCAGGTATTTTATAATGAAATCCCGTGACAAATCTGCCTCAGTATACAACTGTTAACTGGCAAAGGTATTTATAGTCACCTCTGGGAGATATGCTTTTCTTTAAAGTTTCACTGCAAAACTGTAAGACTTTACCAGCCTAAAAAAAGTATTTATTCAATTATTTGTGAGAAATTATTTGTGTGTTGATGAAAAATATGTTTTATTAACGTTTTATATTTCCTTTCCTTATAATAGGTCTCGACAGTCTTAACAGAGTAAAATCTCTAAAATATTTTTATCTCACCTTATTTTCAATAAATGTTCCGTGGTTACCTTTCCAGTAAACTTGTTCGTATTCTCAAAATTTAATTTTTTGCAAACATTTTATCCCAATTATTGTGTAATGTTTTGGATTGTCTATAATGTTTTGAATTTGTAACTTTGCCTGTCACTTTTTCTTTTTTTTTAGCTCAGAGTTCTACAACATGGTGTCTACATGTTTTATCGAGTTAGTGGTTTGGCTCTCCATTTATCAATAATTAAAACTGCTCCATTAATCCGTCCAGTATTACTTACAGCTGTATCAAACGATTCATTATCAACTGCTTTGAAAAAATTCCATTCATTTAAAACCTTTTTATTGCAGCAGCCTGGGTTATTCCACACCCATCAGAAATTCCAATTACTCCAATAAACTGGGGCTCGTTTAGATCTGGTGAGCTTACAATTAATGCCAACCTTTCTAAATTTTTGCCATGATTAAGAACATCTGTAATTTTTTTTTATTGTCTATGTGAAGAGTCAGAAATAAGTGTTTAGCTTTTGAGATTCCTTTATTTTAATTCCTTCATTCATTAAGACCATTTTGTTATGCATTCTTGAAGTTGTTTCTGATAATGAAAACTTATTCAAATCTCCATTGCCTGCATTAATGGCACTTGCAATTATAGCTACCTGACTTGTTGAAGAAATATTGTATCTTTTTGCAACAATGGATGCTGATTGAATATAATATCTTTAGGCAAAGAAGCCGATACAAAATCATCATTTTTTTTACCTTTTTGAATAACATTCTTTAAAGTCTTTATCTAACTCGTCTGAGTTAGACAAATTCAGAATCAGAATATTTTTCAACACTTGATAAGAAAATGTTGTCAGGCAATAGTTATCCTATCATTTTTTGGAAATTGATTGGTTTTTGCAATCCTTCGTTATATAAACTGTTTTTATACAGACGACCGTATGTTTTATGGTCATCCAAAAACATATAGTCTTCTTCTCTGGTTGAGAGTGATTTAGTCTTATTTTTCATTATTATACAATTAACACCTGAAGAAGAAATGTCGAAAAAGATTAGCCATTTATTTCCTAAATTCTATGCCATTTTTCATACTATTTTTGTTTGCTTGTAATCTGCTTCTGCAATTTCCAATGTCAGTATGTTATTGCTATAGGAAATTACAAGAAAAGTCTAAAAATGTCAATAGACTGGAGGAGGTAGGAAACAAAATGTTAAATAAAAGTGTATATAATTTTCACTATGTTCTCATCAAAATAAACCAGAAATCAAATGACAACCTTCAAAAATTGCGGAAATGGCGGGGCAAATGTATATATATATATATATATATATTATATATATATATATATATATATATATATATATATATATATATATATATATATATATATATATATATATAAAGAATATATAAAAACAGAAAAAGAGTTTATTATGTCTTTTTTGGGTTAAGTGATTATTATGTCTTACTCTATTGGTTTAAGATTCTATCAGTTATAATTAGTTATGATATTCAGTAATTAATAACATTTACTAATGATTGCATTTTGTAAATGATCTTATTTAGTAACTGATCATTTACTTTTAGTAATTGAACCTGATCAGCTAAATGCAAATGGAAAAAAATTTCTAGAATGCAGTATATGGTGGACAGACATATGTGATAAAACTATATTTCCTACTTCAACTAACTACATATTTTTTGGATCTTATCGACAATGGGTTTCTATTCAATTTTTATTACGTACAAAGAAATATAGAGGTAAAAAATAATTTTATAGAACATCTATGATTGCAACTGTATTTGTATGTAATGAGCTTCAATTAAATTCTTAATTTTTTTTCTTAGCATAAAATCTAAATTTTTTGGAAACTCCTTTCTAATAATGGCGTTTGGTGTTGTTTTTTTGATGGTATTCAATGGTATTCAATATGGTTTTGATTATATTGGATGATATACAAACTTATTTCCAATTTTACGCTATAGAAAATTACAAACACGAGTTAGATATGTACCTTAACGACCAAATTCATCAGGTTTCTTAATTCACAGGTGAATTTTATTCAGCACCGATATCCGTATCTTAACTGTTGCAGATAAACTCCCTAATAATAATCTTTTTCAATTGAGCATACATTGAATGAAATGTCAGTGTGACTATGCTGAAAATCATCGTTGCGAAACAATAAATCAGTTTTTTTTTTATTAATATTTAAAAGCGCTATTATTTGAATTCGAATAAACTAAATATGACAGTATTTATATTTAAAAATAATATCACATTGTGTTGTTACTTTTTTAATTATATTTTAAAGTTTTTTATTTATTTTAAACAGTAACACTTTAACAGTTTTATATATATATATATATATATATATATATTATATATATATATATATATATATATATATATATACATATATATATACATATATATATACATATATATATACATATATATATACATATATATATACATATATATATACATATATATATACATATATATATACATATATATATACATATATATATACATATATTATATATATATATATATATATATATATATATATATATATATATATATATATATATATATATATATATATATATATATATATATATATATATATATATATATATATATATATATATATATGTATATAAACAGCACATACTCATTTGTGTTTTAGAAAAGTTGATGTATATAATTATACGAGAAGAAAAATAAAAATTACTTTAATCTAAAATTATCAAATTTTTTTCTTTAATAAAAAATGTCAATGGCCGCACAGTGGAACAAAGGTTGGCCAAAAATTGAAATATTGGAAAAAAGGTTACACTATAGATGATAAAGTCCAAAAAATATTAGTCACGTATGATTAGTAGTTCCAAATGAAACCAAATGAAGAATGGTATATATATAGTTTGAAAATTAATCAAACCCACTTTTCAATGACAATAAAAATACTTTTCATAAGTCTTATAAAATTTTGAAAGTTAACCATTTTGTACAAAACGTTGTCGAAAAAACATTAAAAAACCAACTTTTATGGAGTTGATAATAGATAAGATTTAAGACTTTTTATTAAGATTAAAAATACTCTTAGACGGTGCTTAAAACTTCTAAATTTTGGCACCAACCATCAACTGTAAAATTTTAATATAATACGGCTGATAAATAAAAAATATATATAGCTGACTTTTACTGCTGGGTATCAACCTTTAGGCAACATCAATCAGTTGTATTTTTTGTGGAAAAAATGTTGCTTATATTATAATTGACATCATGCAAAATCTATATATATAAAAAAAATATTTACATATACAAGTATCACATCAGCAATATTAGGAAATTATGCAAGCAGTTTGTAATTTATTAAGAAAGCGATTCTAGAGCGTAACGAAAAACATTTGACGTTTGAAAAAAATTACGTCATTATAATGAACTTGACTCTGTTATATCTTGTTTTTATAATTAATTTAACTTAGAGCCTGGAGATTTTTTGCATCAATTAACTTGACTTAAGCTCTTTCCAACCATTTATAGAATGTAAGTTTTTTATGGCTTCAATTATATATTACTCATGTCAACAGACCACTATTAACTAAAAAACTTGCCGCGGCAATGATTTTTTTAAACGAAGCTTTTCAAGGTATGGATTCCTTAATACCAAAACACATCTTGTTTCTACGATACTTTCCATATATATTAAAAAAAGAACAAGGAATCTAATGAAGTTATATATAAATGTTTTATTAACATTTATATATAATTTATTAGTTCTCAGCGTTTAAGAACTTTAAAGTTAATTTATAAAAAAAAACTGTTTTTTCCACTTTCCACAGAGTCCATATGGAAATTGCAATTACAGCCTTTCCTCAATTCAAAACAAGTAATTCAAATTCATCATTTATTTGTGTTTCCTTGAAGATTTGGTAATTTGTATATAGAAATGAAATATATAATGCTTTTTTCCTTTTGCGTATCGTTTGTTTTAATTTTTGCGCTAGACTTTTAGAAATTTAAAGTTTTTTTAATTTTATTTTGGTGCCATTAAACAGCAAACTTTTCCATACTTAAGGACAAGGCGTTTTGTCAAAAAATCATCAGTTTTTGCAGCACAAAAAATGCTATAACTTCGGATCTACTTAACTACTAAAGTTGAAAGACCCCTTAGTTTTTAAGATTTTTCAACTCTATAAAACCATGTTAATCGTATATATAAATGTCGACAAAAAAATATCCTTCGGTAAGTCAAAAAGAGATAAACAATTAAAGAGCAGCCACGCAAAAACAGACAATACCATATTTAAAAGTTTTATCATATCTGATATTTTTAATTTCTTGATTTCTGTTGGCAACATTAAAATGTCACTAACATAGCACACATTGACAAGGGTCATAGTTCACAGAACATAAAAAAATTCTTTAGAAAAACTTTATTAGAGGTTTTTTATGAAGGGGTAAAATTTGGATTAGTCTGTATTTGCACCATTTTAGGTAATTGTCTGGTCTTGCATCATTTTCTCACATTATTAATAATGATACTAGTATTACAAAATGAACTATCATAATGACTATTAATACACAGCTCTGTTTACTATTGATATCACCATATCTATAATTTTATTTCACTACAGTGTACTTTTGACTATAATAACTGCTTATTGCTGTTGCACAGAGTCTACACCACTATATTAAACTTTTGTCAAACACACGTCACGTATCTTTTAATGAAATGCTTTTGCTTTCAAAAGTGACTGTTAACTGTTCGTACTTGTATTATAATCTTCCTCTCCACTTACAGTCATAAAGCACTTTCTTTTTAAATCATACGAGTGAACAAGTATTTTCTTTAGTAATTGCAGTCAATCAAGTGGTTTGCATGTTGCTGCTGCAGCTGCTTTGAAATCATGCAATACCCAGTCCTTACGATAAACAAACACTTCATCAGCGTGCATTTTGAATATCTCATGATACTTTTCAGGTGTATTGATATTTGACTAGCTTGCTGTGTCTTGTGATATTCTTCCAAATTGGCGGTCAAACGGTAAAAAAGAATGACCTTGTACTGGAAATATCAACGACACATATTTAATTTGGCTTCCGCCTCCAACAGTTATTTTGTACAGCCAATACTGAACCACGCCCAAAAGAATGTTGTTTTTGTTCTGCCCTCCACAACCGTAGCTGAATAATTCGACACGTGACGCTTGCCTGGAACTGCCAAAATTAACAAAGACCTTAAAAAGAAAGTAGTACACCGCACTTGTTTTCATTTCAACCACGTGCTGCTTTACTCTCAATCCATGTATAAGAGTAATTTTTTCTTGGCGACATGTCACAGATTGCGAAATTTTACAACGCTAGTTGTCTGGCATAGAAAGTTTTCTGAAGAGACACCTTAGGCAGAACTTGTAGCTTCTGCAAATGGTATACAATCTAGTATGTGTCTTCATCAGAGCTCTTTAGTAAGCGTTAAAATGCAGCCGACTTGCCTTTGTAATGTGCCCGTGCTTAATCAGTACGACGTCTTGATCAATCTTGACAGCTGTCTTAAACGGGCAACTGCCGCACACCTTTTGATGTAAGTTCGTAACACTTGTATGCTGAACTTTGCTTGTGTTTTCAGGTAGCCCTCCAGTCTACATTTTGAGACAAATCCACTGTGTATCTGAAACAAAACATATAAACATTGTTGAGAGATGTTGTTGAAGGAAGGACGGAAAACAAAAGAGTAGAGGCAGGGAGAAAAAAGGTTCTTTGAAAGACTAAATGAAGTAACGAGTAAAAGAATTTGAAAAGAGGTGCTCAAAACAGTTAAGTGATAAAGGAGTTGATGCTGTGGACCTACTGACACGTGCAATTTATTTTTTACATCGCATTTCTTTTGTAACTGATCGTTTTGTTTTAATATTTTTCCGTTTCCTACAATCGTTACTACGTTCTCCAACAAACTCTAAATCATCTACATCTTTGTAATGAACTTGCATTATAACAGCTCTAAACTATTGATAACTAATATTTTTTAACTTTTCAGTTTCGGAAGTTGTAACATTACGTAGTTTGTTTAGATTGATAGTTGGATTTGTCTGAATTTGCACGAAATGCTAAACTGGAATTGTTTTCTTTTGCATAATATTATTAATTTTTCTATGTCATTGCAGTAAGATAGAACCCGCTTTTGCTCGAAAATAATTCATAAGTTAATGACAACTATTTTCTACTATACACAGTACACATAATCTCGTTTTTGGTAAACATTGGTTTTGTCTGGTTTTGCAGGGAGCTCTTCAATTATTGTTCACTTTTATAAATTCATAAAACAGCAGATATAGCAACAAATTATTTCACTAAAGATAATTTCTTCCTTTATTGCATAATAACATAAAGTAAACAATGCAGTATAAACAGTTTATAGCTTCCTGAATGGGTTCAAGTTTATCCAATTTCGAGCTTTTAATAAATGCAGGATTTCTTTATACAGAAAACATAAAGAATCTAGTTCATAAGACAACTTCTTGCGGACTATGAAACTACATTGTTTTGCTTTAAATCAACTGGTATAGTATAACAAATGTTAGACTTCATAAATAAGGTACTTTAAGAAAATTTCAATTCTAAATGAAAAATTTTTATTCAATTTATCGGCTTGTATATCAATTTTTTTCAAGTTGCAAAATTAATTTCCAGACTTTTTATACCTAGATCGAGATCAGATTAGGCGGATTGACCATATAGTTCGATACTAATTTTGGCATAATTTAACTTAAATTAAACACACGCAGCTCAATAGAAACTTATTAAAACAAATTAAAGAGCTTTAACGAGTTAAAAACTTTCAAATAATAGAATAAATTTTAAAATCGCTTTTAACCACTTTCTTTTTTTTTATTTTTATTATTATTTTTTTTGTTTGCTTATTTTTCGTATAACTATTTTATTTATTTATATATTTTATTTATATACTTATTTAATATTTTTGAATGCACTTTTTTTTCCTGAAAGATCCAGTTACCACATACAGGCCAAAATTTTGTTTCAAGTTTAACCTCAAAAACATTAAAAGTAATAGAAATTTAAGTCACTTTGGAAACAGTTAATCATTATTTTTCTTTGAATTATGTCTGTTTGAATGAAATTTTAAATTGTCTCGTTATAACCAGATTCACATTAATATTAGTTAATAATAAATACCTCGTTAGTTATTCTAGAGTTTTAAATAATAATGACCGTTTGTATGACTAAATTTTGTTCATTTTTTTATCAATAGAAGCATCTTCAAGTAAAATTATTTTTTTTACGGAAAACAAAATTTTAACTTAATTCTGTTTATTTTTAAGATTTAAGTAAAAATCGAATGCACATATTTATTTTAAGAGTTCAATTTTTTTATTTTTCCATATTTTTCTCTCCATATAATAGAGAAATAATTTAAAGTTATTAAATATACAGTTAACAGTAAGAGTATCGATTTTTTAACAAAAGTTTACATATTCTTACTCTTAACTATATATTTAATAACTTCAAGTAATTTCTCTCTCTCTCATATAATATATATATATATATATATATATATATATATATATATATATATATATAATATATATATATATATATATATATTTATATATATATATTTATATATATATAATATATACATATAATTATTTACTTTAGATTAATTTCCAAATGGAAAACAAAGATGTTCCTTTATTTTATTTAATTTTTCTGGCTTCACTGACAAACGTCATAACACAGTTTAGTTACCCAGCACAAAAGTCATTGTCTCGTTATTCTTTCACTGTTTATAAAGATAAAAAAGTAGATGGCAATACGAACATGGTAGAAATGCGCACAGATTATATAGATTATCACGCCTGCATTAAAGCCTGTTTTAATAAAGGTATAATGTGCAAATCAATTGACGCTGAAACTCAGAATAACAATAAATTTACTTGTCGGTTTTTCAATGACGATTCTCCAAAAATTCAACAAACTGAAGGATTTCTATTTATTTCGACAAAACCGGTATGACAGTTTATTGCAATCATTTATGTAAATACTTACGTACGTAAATGCCAGGGGCGGGCGCAAAGTTTTTAGTCTACTCTGTCAACAAAAAAGCGTCATACGCCATTTTGTATGTGACGTAACTACGCTTACTACATAGCATAAGTGATTTTTTTTATTAAAAACAGTTTGCATTATAATTAATTAATTTTTATAGAACTATTAATAGCGTTTGACTCAATTAATAATGAGATTACTAAGAAAAAGTTTGAAAAATATGGGATAAAAAATACTACCCTAGATTATTTTAAAAGTTATTTTGGCAACAGGCAACAATGTGTTATTTCGAATGATAATAAATATTTAAATTTAATAGAAATAAAATGCGGAGTTCTTTCAATCAATTTTTCAATCATGACGTTCTGAACGTCTTGATTGAAAAATTGAGAACATAATATCAAAAGAATTGAATTTCTTGGGATAATTATTGAGAAAAAATTTCTTGGAAAGTCCATAAACAATAACTACAAAAAGATCAAAAAATATCAGCATACTCTACAATGTTTAACTTATACTTTCCCAAGAGAACCTTAAAATAGCATAGATAGCATTAATTTCCTTGAGTAACGGCCAGAATCAGAATCCAAACTTTTGGGTATTTTAATTGTGAAAGATGGCACAGCTGAGTCTCTTGGAAAAGCAATCAAAAAACTTTAAAAGACTGGGAGCTATTTGACTATGTTGATTGTCTGTCCTTTGACACCACAGTCACAAATATTGATTGGCTAAAAACAGTCTGTACTCTAATTGAGCAGTGGAGAGGAAAAGCTTTGCTTTGGATCGCTTGTCGTCATCATGTCTATGAATTACATATAAAGGTAAACATTGAAAAAATCATAAAATATTTTTATACTTATTTATATATTTAATTGTGAATATTTCTCGATGAATCAAATGATTCACCTTGTTTTTATAATTTAGTTAAATGATTTGAGATAAATATATTTCAGCACTTTTCAAGTGTCTTAACTGGTGTTAAAACAAGTGGACCAAACACTGAGTTATTTGATAGGCTGAAGTAATTGGAAATCGATTCTTGAAAAGAAGATAAATTATGATAACCTAAAGAGATTTGACAAAAAAATTGTATCTTTTTTGGAAAAGCACGTTAGATTAATTGTCCAAATTAGATTAATGTGTTTGATTATAAGGTTTAATAACAAAGTTTTTATTTTATTTAGGATTCTGAATCATAAACACTCCTTCAAAATTGCTTCAATAGTGATATGTTTCCAAGAAATGACTACAAGTATTTTACACAATTAGCAGTTTTTTGGTTTGGTGGCAAAGTAAAAAATTTTCACTTTACATTTGCAATAGCTTCGAATCATGCCAGGTTTGTGGCACAGGAAGTTTATCTTTTAACAAACAACTTTCTTCAGCCACAATCAAGTAGCTTATTTCATAATAAAATATCATTGAAAGAGGGAAAACTGATTCATGAAATTGCTTCATTTACAGCATTTTATGCTTTATGGTTTATTAAAGCCCCTATCCCTGTCATAGCACCTTCTTTAGATCTAAAAGCTATTAATGAAATGATACAATATTCTGAATTCTGTAATAAACCAGCAGAAGTTGTACTGAAGTCACTTAAAAAACACAATTGGTATTTAAATGAAAAATTTGTGGTTATGTGTCTTGCTGATAAATGTTTACCTGTAGATCAGCTACACAAATTAGCTCTTAAACTAGATCAAACAGAAAAGCCTACCAGTTGTAAGATGGGAAAACTGAGCTCCAAAATTTTTACTGAAAATGAAAAAAAAAAATTGAAGATGATCGTGAAAGCTGTTTTTTCTTTGATTTATTAAAAGTGACATTAAAAGAGACAAAGAGACAAAATGGCTAAAAATCAGTTCATGAAACCGGGAAACATTTTCGGGTAATATGAGATTTAAAAGTTATGTCACTGATCTTCTTGTTGTAAATGACAGTGCAGAACGTGCTATTAAACTTGGTCAAGACTTCATTGAAACTTTTAGAAACGAAGAAGATGCCCAAGCTAATTTACTGGTTGTTGTTGATCATCGTCTAAAACTTCAGACAACAGAAAAAAAAATCTTGGTTGAAAACTTAAAAATAACCTTTCTTTAAAAACTAAATACAAATGTAAAAATAATTTTTTATTTAAAATATGTAGAAAAAAAATTTATGACCTCCCTCCCGCCCCCCCCCCCCCCCAAACAACCTCCCAAATATACACATTTAAATGGGTAGGGCTGACTATCTCCATTATTTTTTGCAGTAAAATAAAACATAATCAAAAATTAGATATATCAGCCTACAAAAATAATTATTAAAATATCTTTAAGATATTTTTAAGTGACCCTGCCCTCCTCATTATTTATAAAATTTAGAAATTTTCTTGTTTTTAGACTGCTGGGACCAACCATAAGAAAACCCATAAAAAAAATTGTATATTTTTAATACGCATATCAAAAGAAACTAGAAAAATTATTATAGTATATTTTTTATTGACTTTGGTGTTTTATGTCCCACCCTAATATATATATATATATATATATATATATATATATATATATATATATATATATATATATATATATATATATATATATATATATATATATATATTTATATGTATGTATATATATATATATATATATATATATATATATACATATGTAGATATATATATATATATATATATATATATTTATATATATACATATATATATATACTACTTATGTATATATATATATATACTACTTATATATATATATATATATACTACTTATATATATATATATATATATACTACTTATATATATATATACTACTTATGTATATATATATAAATATATATATATATATATATATATATATATATATATATATATATATATATATATATATATATATATATATATTAGGGATATGACTTTTTTGCAACCTACTAGGCCTGTATCGTAATTCAATGAACTTTTATGTAAAAAGAACGAATAGATGTTTCATTTTGACATATTTTGAAAAAAGGTCACCCCAAAACCAAAAACTCGAATTTTCAATAGGTACACTTTTGTACAGTAAATGAATATTAAAGGCTGAAGATGTTGTAAGAGTCATACTCCTGTTGTTATTTTATTTATTTATGCAACATGTACTGTGATATAACAAAAAACATTATGTGATATATAATTATACAAGTATTACAAAATTAACAGTATCAAAGCGTCTAGTACAACAATATACATAACTGTCTGTGTCTATAGGCCTACTGTGTTTAGTACATGGGTCACATGATGCTCACGTCTCATAAAGAGTCTAGCGCTTATTACTTAGAATGAATCGAAGTTGCAGTTTGTCTTTCTTTCTGCAGGAAGCATACAGGTCTTGCATCACCTTGATTGCACGTTCAGCTATCTGATTACTTCGTGGTATGTCGATGACGGATGGCTCTTTCTTCCAGTGATTTTTGAATGACTGCAATGCCTTTTTGTAAGGCTTCAATACATCAGATAAATTCTTGAAGTCATTGTCATTGTACTTTTGACTACTAAACCAATGTTCTGCCCACTCATATGAAATGAACCTGCAAACCTTCTCCAAATTCTTTCTCGCTTCAGGCATAAGAATGAACGCCAGAATGGCGAGAATGGCTCTTGAGTTCCATCTGGCATTGCTCATATTAGGAATGTTCTGAAAGTGAATCAGAGGGAAGTTTCTTTGTTCTTCATAGAACCTAAACACTCTTGTTAAATGGTACAAAAACTTCATATCGTCTCTCCACCCTGATTTATCAAGAATTTCTACAGTTCCATTCACAAACTTATCCTTCAGTTCATCATACTTATTCAACAGTTCAGACACAAATGGGTATTCAATGTTTGGAGATTTGGTATCACCCCCAAGTTCTTCGTCCATCACCAGACGGAGAATCCTGTCTAGTACGTGATGCTGACAACCGATAAATTGTGGTATTGTGACACCCTTTAATTTAAACATACGTTGCAACTTCACAACAACTCCATTTCTCTTCCCAGTATTGACGTTTGTTGTATCAGTAATGATCATCTTAATTGAATTCCACAAATTGTATTCATCAATAAGTTTGGCAATTTTTTCAGCAACAGTTTCAGCTTTGCCATCTTTTAAACGCAGTGCATCAAGTTTCACGTCAGTTCTTTCATTCTGAAGTACAACTACCTGATATTCCTTATCATCTATTCGTTTGCCGTCAAAGTGTAAGGACCACTGTTCCATTTTAAGTTGTTGTATCATTTCTTTTTTTAATTTACCTGCCTCTTTGAATATGGACTTGTAAATTGCTGATTGACTTGGAGTTGGAATATCAATACCTTGTTGTGATAATACATTGCATATTTTAGCAGCTTTCTTTGTGGAAACTCCACTTGATGTAACCATACTTACAGCAAATTTACTTTTGTAGTGCTTTCTAGTTTTTTTCTGAGTGTCCTCATCATCGTCTTTATCACCGTCGTCGTCTTCATCATCTTCACTCTTACTTTTGCAGTTTTCAGATTCAGTACCACTGTCTGTGGTAGACAGGACTTGTGATGTGGAAGGTATTGCTGTTCCAGACTGGACTTTCCTTCTCTTGGAAGGGTGAATGGTTTCTTTACTTGCCACTTGTCCTGTTGAGTACCCCACCTGTCCTTTACTTTCTTTTTGTAGGTGGTATAGACGTTTATCTTCCGAGGATAACCACTGGCCATTCACTTTCGTGATGTCAAATAATGCATTGAGAACATCATATTTTCCACGCTTGACACATTTATCATAGACCTTCAGCACCTTCATAAGCTTTGCTCTTATCACTTGATCAGACACACGTGGAAAATTCAGTTTATTGTCCCACAATTTTGTAATTTCCTTAGAAATTTGGTCTATTCGTTCTTTTCTTCCTTTAACATATGCTCCGAGAAACTGGTATCTTCCTACGATCTGCAATTGAAGTGGTATTCTGGATTTTTCATCGAGTGAATGTTCTTCTACAGCCACGCTTCCTCTTCTTCTGTGTGACTCTTGAAATCTCACCAAATTTTTAGTCCAAGTCTTCTTGTTCTTTGTTACTGTGGTATGACTTTTCTTGTGAGACATCATATAATATTGTTACGACTTTACGGATAGCTGAGCGTAAATATCCGTTTAATAAAGTCGTTTAATTAATAAAATACTTTAACTGTATAGTAATCCAATTATAGTTCGATAATCCAGTCAATGTTGATAACAGTTCGATAATCCAGTCCGTATCCTAACGATAATGCTACAACTACTTATACTTCGTACACTTACAGCGTCTTTAGTTCGCTACAGTAGTTCCTTATTAGCTCAGTTACACGCAGAGTACTTCATAGAACTATTCACATTATCAACACTGAGCTCTGACAGCAGCTCGCTTATATAATTATTTAGAGCTTCCAGAATGTTCTACTAAGTTCTATAATCTTCTACAGTCTGTTACAGTCGTCTATATCACCGTGGTAACACAATGACGTCATCACATAACAATTTCAAGTATTTGCCGGCACACGGCCGTTTCGTTGCCATGGTAACGTGTGGCGTTATATTTATAAATTCATAACAAAATAATGAAATAAATAGAATTAAGCTGAGAATTAAGCTTAAGATTAAAACATCGGTCAAAAATGAATGTATAAAAATGGTAAATCAAATTTTTATTTTGGGGGTGACCTTTTTTTGTTGCAGAAAGCTATTTGGGCCTTTTTTCATGATTTTAGGCAAAAGTTCATCGATTTATGATACAGGAAACATTTTATTTGAAAAAAAATTAAAAAGTCATATCCCTAATATATATACTTATTTATACTATATATATATACTACTTATGAGACAACCTTATGGGACAACCTATATATATATATATATATATATATATATATATATATATATATATATATATATATATATATATATATATATATATATATATATATATATATATATATATATATATATATATATATATATATGTATATATATATATATATATATATATATATATATATATATATATATATATATATATATATATATATATATATATATATATATATATATATATATATATATATATATATATATATATATATATATACATCTGGCTCGCGCGAACTGGTTGTCAAAATTTTTTCAACACTCTACATACATCATGTGCGTACTTAAAATACAAAGTGCTTGGTTCTTTCTTGTGAGTGAGTCGCAAGTTATGAAGTTTTGGTACTCTGCACATAGTATCACTCACTATATTATTTCCTTCGTTACTTATTGCAATTTTAATTTTTTTGTATAATTTGCTTATTTTCTACAGTCTATATTTACTATAAAAAATTACTTTGTTTAGCGCATTGACAATACCAAATAAAATACTAATTAGTTTAATTGCTTGGTAAGTAAGATAATAAGATAAGGAAGTGCATGGAAATTTATTGTCTTTTGTAAATGTTAAAAAAACTAAAATATCTTGCTCTACAATCTTCATCTTTTCTCTTCCAGTATCTTCTCTCTAATAGTGGTTGCTTCCTTGTTTGAAGCGAAGATGTTTAAAAACAAAAAAAAAAGATGAAGAAATACTAGAGAAAACAATAAGTTCTGTAGATATTAAATATATACAATCAACTTTAAATGAAACATCAGCTTCATTTTCATCGGAATCATCTTCTACTTAATTGGAATCATGCATAGCACACAATTGTCAACTATTAGGTTGTTGGACGGATAAAACAAGTGAGTTTGTTAACACAACAATAGTGGTAAAAGTGGTGAAAATTGTAAAAGTTGACAAATTGGTTGTAAAGACTGTTTAAAAATGAAAACTTTTGGAATAGAAAATGAAAAACATTCTCACGTATCAAATGAGTGGATTTCATGTTCAATAATGCCTGATGGAATTAAAAAAGATACAAAGCAAGTTTCTATACGCAAAAAAATTAGAGAATATTCCATTTTATGATCACGTATAAAAATTTTAGAAACAATAATTTAATCAAACAAGCAAGTTCTACCAAATGTAGTAAAAATATCAAATTCTGAAGCAATTAACGTTACTGAAATATTTTTTAACACCGTTTATAGTTTTGTTAAACGAAACAGACCATTTTATGATACAAAAGCAGCTTTCAAATTACGAGAAAAAAAATGGTGTTAATATAGAAAATTGTTTACATTCCAGGCGCACTGCCACTAGAATATATTGCAATGCAGATTTTAAACAATGTTTTAAAAAAAAACTATTACTCAAAGTTCAAAAAGTTCAGGAATGAACAAAAGATTAGCTAATACAAATTTTATTGAAAATTTAGCTTTAATAATAGATATCTTAGAGGAATTGTAGATACTACCCAGTGCGTTTCAATCAAGAAAAATTTATATTCATAACGTTTATATCAATCACTTTGATATCCATAAACAATCGTTTATATCCATAACGAAACAATATCGGAGTTACCCCCTGGCCTTCCGGTGTTATTTTGCTGGGGTAAAAAAAAGGTCCTTTATAA
The DNA here is from genome assembly GCF_038396675.1 of Hydra vulgaris. Lineage (NCBI taxonomy): Eukaryota > Metazoa > Cnidaria > Hydrozoa > Anthoathecata > Hydridae > Hydra > Hydra vulgaris. The sequence goes on from NC_088923.1 coordinate 22,098,407, forward strand.
AAAAAGTTGGGGCCAATGCCCCCCTGGCCCCTTCTGACACTTCCCTGACTCATAGTTCTCATATTTAGAAACGTAAACATCCTGCAGCCGTATTCACATCTCTCCTTTAAACTAACGGAGAATTTGAGTGTCCGTTACGAAAAAAATTCTAAACAGCCGTTTATAAAACGAAGTAAATGGTATTCTAATCCTTCCGTTTAGGCTCCGTATATCAACCATAATCAAGAGTATAGCAGTTACACTAAGTTAATACACTATTTTATTTAAATTTACAGTTTTATTTACATTTGTGCTGTTTATTATTAACTTTAGAGTTAAGACATCCCTGATTTAAGAAGCTGTAAACTTTAAAACTTAAAATTTACAGAGTCATGAAAACTGAACACCAAAACTATTAAATAGCCATCGAAATTTGTAGATGTTTTGGGGTTAGGGGGATAATTTTTGGAGGGTTTTGTTGTTCTACAGCAACTTTTATTTCTTGTTTGTTTGTTGAAACTTGATAGCCGTTGTAAAATTTTAAATAGCCAATAATAAAAATAATTACAAACTTTTCCAAGTTTACAATGATAAATAAAATAACAAGTATAAATAAGGTATTTGATGGAGGAATTACAATCTTCTTGCCAATCATGACAACCTTGTCGTAAATAAGGGTAAATAAGATTTAACAAAAATGAAGGAAATAACTTTATATAAATAAAAAAAAACATTTAACAATAATAAAGCAACAATTAGTGATCGACCGAAATTCGGTTCGGTTCCGGTTCCGCCACAACTCTGACAGGAGTTTTTTAAGCATTATCATTTTGATAAAATAATTAAAAAAAAAGTTTTTTAAATTAAATGATAAGTTTGAGATTTAACGGAAATAAGATTTTGCTTTGTTTGAAAACAAAACAATTTTCTTGTTTAAATTAATATTCATATCTAAAGTTTTTTATCGTTATTATTTGAAAGATAATATTGCTGTTACGAGTATAACTTTTATATAAATAGATATATATTATTGCAATTAATTAAAAAAATCCAACTTTTACTCTAATTTTGTATAATTAAAAAGTGTTAAATTATCTGTAGTTTCTCTTCAATCAACTCTTTTTTAAGATAATCGCAACAGTTTTTAATTGCATTCGCGCAAGAATTTCCCTTGGAAAACAATGTCCAATTGGACAACTACTTCAATTGGACAACAATTTTATCACTATAATTTTCTTAAGGAAATTGTAGTGTTGAAATTGTTAATATTTGTCCAAAGAGAGCATATCGTTAATTGTTCAAAGGGAATTTTTGTATAGCTATCATTACAATAAATATTGGAAATACAAAAAACTTGTCAATTATATTTTTAACATTTGTATTTGACGCAAACCAGCAACATTAAAAAACCGTCTTATATTTCATTCTAACAAAATGAATTCAAAGAGAAAAATAAGTTTTGCATAAAATTACTTCATAATTGAAGCAAACAATTAAAGAATAGTTCAGTGCAAAATATGCAACGGCAAAGTTTCAAGAGGATCAGACGATCCCAAAAAACAAGGATTATATGGACTAACGTTTTACTTGAAGAATCATCATCCTGACATCAAACTTACGCCAGAAAGTTTAGGAAATTCAAAAGCCAATTAAGAAGTTGAATTGAAATTAAATAAGAGAAAGGCAGTTCCAATCTTCAGTATACGATCAAAAAAACAAAGAATTGATATGTTAAAATCTTCAATTCCAAAATGGGTTCAAGCTTCTTCGAAAATTGACTCTAATTCTGAAAAAGGCCAAAAATTTTACAAGTCAATATTTGAAATTATGGTTGTTGACCTCCAACCGTGGTCTATAGCCGATGATGCTGAGTTTTTGAGGTACTATGCTCTTGTTGCTCCTAATTGCGATATTACTAGCGAAAAATACTACAGAATTTTACTGAATCCAACTTATGAAAAAATAAAATTTTCTCTCAAGAAAAAGTTGGTTCAATCAGAAGCTGAAGGTGTGTAAGTCTGTCTTGATGCATGGTCATCATTTCATCATGCCTACCTGAAAATGACTGGTTCTAAATTTGATGAAAGGCATACCGCAAAAAGCATTTTCAACAAGATCGAAATAACAACAGAGGAGTAAAATTTCTTCAAAAATTGAAGTTTGCTTACAATGCAGAGACAATGCAGCAAGTCTAAAGGCAGCCTTTAATTAACTAAGCTGTAATTATGTGTCAGCTGGATGCCTTAACCACTCTCATCAATTTGTCATCAAAAAAGAACTACTTTCACATTTGGTCATAGACATACTGATTGCAAAGAGTCTAAAACTCTGTTCTTACGCATCCCATTCTACTGCTTTCTAAAATGAACTTTACAGACAGCAAGAAATCCAAATGGATACAAAAGTCAGATTTGGCTTAAAAACCGATGTTGCCACAAGATGGAACTCTACCTATTATATGCTTGAGCAAACTTTACACCTGAAGCCAGCCATTGCTACCACCTTAATAAAATTTCATTCAGTGGGAATTGAATTTTCTGTCCAAGAGTCTCTGTGGAGTCTCTGTGAAAAAGTGGTGAACATTTTAAGTGTTTTTGAGGAGGTAACAAAAATGTTGTCAGGTGTTGACTCTTGCATTAGTTCCTGGAATTTTAATTGTGACAACAATAATTAAAGCTTTTGAAACAACCTTTAGTGATATCAGTGATCAGGAGTTGAAAATTGCTATGAAAAATGCAATGGAAAAATGTTTTTCGGCAATTGAAAAGACAGGAAATTATTCACCTCAAGATGAATTGGCAAATTCTATACGGCAACAATGAAAAAAAACGCATCGTTTGTTCATATAATGTCAAAAATAATTGCGCAATCTCAAACTTAAATAGGACCGAATGCACGTTCATCTTCAAAAATGATAAAAGAAGCGTTGAATGATTTTCTGGATATTCCAATGACATCTGAATGCCTTAGGTTTTGGAAAAATGAGCTATGAAAAATGAGGCAAATTCTAAAATCCAAAAAAAAAATTTCGGAAAAAAAAAGGCAATGAAAAAATGCAAATTCCAAAATCAAGTTAGCATTGACTAAGGTGGAAAAAAGTACCTCACACCACCTCTAACATCTACAGATGTTGAAAAATTGTTTTTCTACAGCTGGAGAGAATATCAAAACGAAAGAAATTTGGAAAAACTTCTTTTTTGTCGACAAGATTGTTGGATTCTGTTATTAGCTATTTTATTTTTGGCTTTTTTTTCGGTTCCGGTTATGAATAATAAAAATCGATTTTCGGTTCAGTTCCGGTTTCTGCAAAATATTAGTTCCGGTTGATCAGTAGCAACAATATACTTTTACAGAATTACAGAGTTTGTAAACCAGGTATCAGGCGAAAGATAACGAGGAGAAAGATCACGCGTCAAAAGAGACAAAAAGATTGCGAGGATCATTTTATCAGAATTTTAAAAAGACGTAAACCAACATATATATTATATTGTTGTATTAATAAAGAGAAAATGAAAAAATTAAAATTAAAAAACAGCATAAAAAAGAAGTAAAACAAACTTTATATAAAGGTAGAAAAGTAAATGAAAAGTTAAAAATAAAAATACACAAAGATTCGATATTTCATATTTTTACATTTACCAATTTTTCCAACATCCTGATTTCTTATATTAATTATAATTTTTATATTAATTATAAACATCCTGATTTCTTATATTTATGAAAATGCCTAAATTTAGATCTATTTTTAGCTTCAAATTTAGACATGTTGATTAAGATTATAATTGTTGTTGTTGTTTCTTAAAATATTTTTAGATTCTTTCTTTTTAGAATCTTATTTTGCACGACAATTTTTTTATTATATATATATATATATATATATATATATATATATATATATATATATATATATATATATATATATATATATATATATATATATATATATATATATATATATATATATATATATATATATATATATATATATATATATATATATATATATATATATATATATATATATATATATATATATATAGCCAAACTGCTCTCGAAGCTGCAGTTTAACACTGGATTTATGCGGAAAATGTGAATGTAATCCGTCTTGTGCTGGGAGAAATCGACGTCAGCATAGCTGCAATTGCAAACAAGGTAAATAAAATTTTTTGTTAGAATTCAATAAAGTTAAGGAAAAAATTGGAAAAATAAACAAGTGAAAGTAAAAACGTGAATAAAACAACAACTGCAAAATCTCATAAGTATTTTAAAACATCACAAAAAAAAAAAATTATGTAATTTACTGACAAATAAAATCAACCTTCAACTATCAGGGTTTTTCATTACTAATGAATATGGTTAGTTGCATTTCTATGAAAACATTTTTCTATGAAAAATCAAATGAATTGTAAACCAATAATATGCTTAATATTATCATAATATTAATATTACGTTTTAGGAAGGTTTGCCTAAATCATCATTTTCAGTTATTGTAACCTTATGTAAGTATCTATGATGTTTTATCTGACTTTAGCAATGAAGCTAAAACTGTGGACAATTTCTAAAATTAGATCTGATAGACATTAAAATAACATTAAAAAATTAATTCACATTGAGTGAAATTAAAAAATTCTTCTTTACTTTAAAATTAAGGAACAAAAATGATAATGAAAAGCAAATTAAACAGAAAATCTTTAAGACCTTTAAAGGAAATTAGGGGTGGATGGACACCGCGCAGGATGTTCATTCCGAACACATACATATTGGAACTTACGAATAAACAAACATAGTGCCATTGGTTCAAGCATATTACAAACGTACTTACACTCTCAAGCCCTTAATAAAAGAGGGAGAGACATTTATTAGTTTTTGGAAAATTTTTCCACCCACCCCAAGCTTATCAAGACACCCCTCCCCCGTTTATTAGTTTTTACTTGTTATCAACAAAAACGTTATATCTTAAAAAAAAAAAATCAGTAAAAATTGGTCTTCAAAACTAGAAAATAGTTGTTTCTGTCACTGATAAAAACAGAAACTTTCAGTGTAAACAGGCTTCAAAAATCGCCGACCTAGTAAATCTCAATTCAAATTCAAACCCAAGTCGAAAATGAGCCTTTGGTTTATTTCTCACCAAAGTATAAAAATTATATCAGCGTCTTAAATCCTATTGAAATTATGATAAAACAGCTGTTAGAAAATGCGCATTTGACCTTACGCCACGCTAGAATTAAATAGCTTTATGCGTGTTTTGTTAAAAAACCTTAGTTTGGATTCATAAACTGAAATTTTTGATAAAAAATACTTATATTGTAATATTAAAAAATTTCCCATCCCCATCCATCCTTTATTAACACGACGCACAGTGGGACAAAATCTCGATTTTGTGGCCAAAATTCCCAAGTTACCTACATGAGGGTTTTCGAGGTCGCTGATTACGAATCTGAGGTCAGATTTAAAAAATTCAAAATGGCGGCTTCAATATGGCGGCCAAAACTGTTCATACGTTGAAAATATAAAATCTCATGTAGTTTGGTTTTCGAGGCCATTGCCTATGATTCAGGAGTTAAATTAGAGCAAAAACATTGTAAAATTGTTTCCAAATTTATACTATTAATAAAAAAACAGAAATTTCTAATTTTAATTTAGTTTTTTTTTTTAAATTGGTAAAAGATTAAGCCATATATATGTAAAAAAATTGTTTGTTTAATCCTAGTAACAAAAATCACGTATGTCTTATTTATCAATGTTCGAATCATTCAATTCGGTATCTGATGTTGAATCACTTGTATCTAAATCAGAATTTTTCCTTGTCTCTTGTCTGGTGACTTCAGGTTGTTTTAACACTTGTAAAGGTTTTTGATGTAGAGATTTTGCCGGTCTCTGGGGCAATTTTCTAATTCTCGAGAGAAATGGATCTGATGTTAATAAGAGCCTATTAAAAATGTCTCTCGTATTCGATTCTCTTGAGCATTTTCTTAAATGATGTAATCTGAAGTTTTTAATGTCCTTATTGCGTGACTCATGGGCATCTTCAGAAAGTTGTCCAATCGGTAAAAGGGCATATTTTACAATTTCTGCTCCATGGATCAACACTTTATGTAGAGATGTAGGCATGTAATACCATGGATATAAAGCAACAATTAAATGGGCAGTATCTACACAATAGTCAATGAATTTTTCATCATCTATATCAAACCCGCTCAAAATTTCCTACAAAATAACATGAAATTGGTGAATTAAATTTTTATCGACTCCTGTTATTTCAGCAGATATAGCAGCGTTTTGAAAAAAGCGGCGCGCTGTATTTCCATCGTAAAAGCTTCCATATTGTTGGGGTTTATCGTTGATCGACCAAAGCCAAGCTTTGGTTGATCAACGATAAGCCCCAGTTTTCTCCTAAATTGAGTCTGTATTTCTTCCTTACGTATTTTCACATTCTTTTTATCTTCCTCTCGACGAGCTTGCCACTTTTCAGTTGTTAGCTAATGCGACACATGCAAACAGCACTTGAAAAAACGAATCCATGCATGCAATGTAGATATGCTAAACTTTAAATTATCTGTAGTGATGTCCATTTTTATAATGTTGTTGATGTCATTAAATTCTTTAGAGGAAGCTTTGCATAGGAAGCAGCGTTGTGCAGAAGTGGTATCAGTTACTGCATTACAGACTTTACCGTCTATCATCGTAAAGGACATACATTAAGTTACTGAAATGGATTTTCCATTTTATTCATTAGCATATGGTGCAAAACCCTCAATATGCGGTTCAATGTCGGTAACTTCTTTCAATGTTGACTGTACATCTTCATGTACAAACTGCAATCGTAATGGTCTGCAGAGTCGCGGAGATGATGGTCTAAGATTTTTCCACACAATAGTTACTTCACCCGTCTCGTGATTGTTGTGTATTAATTGTAAAGGTACAAGAGAAGTATAAAAAAATGCTTTCATTAGATTTTCCAGTCTCAGTAAATTTTTGTTTATAAACACTTTGACTTTCCGGATTTGAATTTCCGGATTTAGAGTGTCAATGACATTAGCCTGAAGTTGTATAATTCTATGTGCGGTATGATCAAGTAAAGCTTGTAGTTCAATTTGTGCGCACGACTCACGACTTGAGCATTTGTGCGCACGACTCACGACTTGAGCAGCATGTACTTGACCAGAAGTCCTTAAACTCATTTGAGCAGCATATGCGAATTCTTCTGTAGAAAAAATAGAACATACTTCTTGAGTCTTTCGCCTCTTTGATCTATACTAGATGAAGCAAAGGATTGCGAAGGTCGCCCACGTGTTCCTTTTTTATTATCATTCTTCACAATCTTCTCAGGTGTTGTGCATTCAGTATTGGATAATTTTGAAAATTGTACGGTGCCCTTCAACCATCATTTTTCATCATCCTTCATTTTTTTTCATAAAAAATTCTTCCCATCTTCCTGCTGCTCTCCATCTCAATCGAAAATTTTCAAACAACCGTGTTAATGACATTTCATCCTCGCCTACTTGTATCACATGTTCCATTTTTGTGAAAATTGCATCTGTCAAAACATCAATGATGAATTTATATTCATTTTTAATCTGTCTTTCACCATAAAGAATATATATTTTCTTGACAATTCCATATTTGAAGATTTGGAAGACTCTGTATAAAAAAATACAGTTATAACTGCTGAGAGTTCTTTGAGGACTATTTTATAAAATTTTGAGATTATCATAAAACGGAACGAGAAGTAACTTGTAAAGCATATGTTTAAAATAATAAACTATTGTATTAAAATGTAATTAGTGCCATTAAATAATTTTAATCCACTAATTTCCATGACCATTATAAGACATTAATCTATGTTAATAGATTAATGTCGCACCACGCATTCCTCCATAAAAACTAGTCTCACTATTAAAATGGCACTCAATGGCAGCCAGTTTTTTAATATGTTATATTTAACACTATACACTATCAATTCCTTGACGAAAGAAAGTGGATAACCACGGTTAAATTTTTAAAACTACATTAAAAAATCGATTTTAGATGAAAAATTTTTTATGTTTACTTGTCGCGCGATTTAAATGTAAAAAAAAATTAAAATTCGGAATAACTGTGCATAACCATATATTCTACATACCTCCAGAAAGTTATTCCATTTTGCCGAATTCCAATTGAAATAGTTTCTTCAGTTTGACAGCACTTTAAAACAGACAAGAACTTTTCGAAGTGTCCTCTTGTTTAGTGCATACCGAACGGAGGCTAAATATCAACTGATATTGAGGCCACCCTAGAGCAGGTATATACTTGCTCTGTTCAGAATTTTGTTCTAGAACTATCTGTAAACAAGATCTGAACGTAAAAAGTCGAAAATATAAAACTCAAAATTTGACTTTTAGGAAATTCAAATCGGAATTTCGTCCCACGGTGCGACGCCAGAGGTCTAGACAAAACATGATTACATATTTATATATAGTAAGTTACAGTTGAGCTAACAAAGTATCCTCTACATACCTCTAACTAAATAATAGATAAATATGATACCACTACATACATTGAAGACATTACATATACATATACATTATGGACATGACATGATAGAATTAATAACAGAAAGTACAGCTCTTTTAGCCTTTGCTTTGAAAGCGAATACTGCAAGACAGTCTTAAGAGTCTTAGAATTTACAATACGTAAAGCAATCAAGTGAATCCTGCAATGTATTTTATTTGCAATAAGATAAATTATGCTAATGTATAAAAAACACATGGAGCAGGTGTTTTATCATCAATCCCCATTTAGTTTGCGTACGATATAAAAATGTAAATATATATATATATATATCAAAGTCAAGTTGTATAAAGAGATTCTTAGGTTCTTTTCTGAACTGTTCCAAAAAGACGTATTTAACAAAGTTTTATTTTACGCATCTGTATTTTTTTTAACAAAAATGTTCAAAGATATTGGATTTTAAAAGGGACTTAAAATTGAGTACGATATTTATCAGAAATTGTTTTATTTAAGACTGAATATATTGGGAGATCATTCAATTATTATTAAAATTATTTATTATTATTAGGAGATTCTACTGTCTTGGTCTTTGTCTTGAAGCTTGAAGTCTTGGTCTTGGTTTTGAAAACCTGAAGTATTGGTCTTGGTCTCAGACATTTACTGTCGTGTAGTTTCTAGATCCTTACAAAAATATCAACACAATGGATGGATAAGTAATTAATAATAAATTGTTGATCACCTCAACTTTCCACTCTCATAAGGATTTGTATCTAGCTAAGATAGCTTATAGTAATAGTAACAAGTCAACGGCTAGCCACTATTAGCGGCTAGCCGTTGACTAGTTACTATTAACATGTCGGAAAGTTATTGGCTAGCTATTTATTACGGCTGACATTATCGGTCCACTAAATAAACGATGAATAAGACCCTAATAAACTGCTTAAAAAGGCCTTTATAGATCCACTGCAAATCCACAAAAACAATGTTTGCTTGTTATATTATACATGTATAACTAATTTTTCTAATAGACTAATGTGTATAAATGGTAAAATAGTACTTCAAGATAAGACGATGAATAAGACCAAAAGCAACACTCAAGATTCCAAGACCACTTAGCAAACATTCGATAGCTGAATATAAGTGGACCTATATAGGCATTTTGAGCGGTCCACTTCAGTTTTTCTTATCGGTTACATAGTGGACCATTAGTGGCAGCCGCCAAAAGTGGTTAGCCAATGATTTTCCTACACCACACTTTAAAAATTTATTGACTCGCCACTTATAAACGGATGCCTATAGTGGTTAACTAAGTAACTGATGAGCGAAACTCAAATTAACCGCTCAAGATGTATGCTCAATATAAGCCCACTGCAAATATACTACAACAATGTTTGCTTAACCAATTCCAAGACCATGACATTAAAAAGTCAATCAAAGATCAAGGCCAAGACTTTGAAAGGTTTCACAAAACCAAGATCAAGTTTTAAATTCTTAACGATCTAACACAATAATGCTCACTCGCTTATGTATACCTCAGCGAATATTTTTGTAGTAATTTTGCAGTGTACAGTGAGCCAGAATTCACTTTTACTGGACAAATTTCATAACTAATTTAATATTAGAGCTACATACACTAAACTTGGCATGAGTATTAATATAAGATCAAGCTTCTTATAAATTTTTAATATTATAATAATTTTTTTTTATTTAGTTGCTATGAATACTTATATAGCTTAGTTACTGAAATTTTCGCGATAAGATTTGAAGTCGTTATTTCTAGCCTCTTGAGCTTCCTCTGACATAAGTCCGATGGGTAATGTAAGGTTTTTAATTTTGTCATGTCTATATATGTGCACTTTGAGCACAGATTGAGCCATGTACTACTATGGATAAAAGGACACATATATTCTAACAGTGTCAAAACAATAATCCTTGGATTTTAAGCAGTCTATTTTATATTCTGAAGAAATTTTTACCAGGATAATGTAAAACCTGAATCTAAGATTTTGATCAATACCCAGAGTTTCAGCTGTTTGTTCATATGCTGCAAAAGCACGCCTTGAAGTATTGCCATCTATATGTCCCATTTTGTTCATAAAATCAGTCTGAATCTTTTGTTTAGCTACACATGTCTTTTATTTGTATTCTTTTAATCTTGCTTGCCACTTTCTTGTTTCTTTTTTATATACAATGTGTAAAATCATCTCAACACAATCGAATCCATGCATGGAGACCGGAAAGACCATATTTGAACTCTCTGTTAGTATAATCTATATTAAGGATATCAAGACTACTCATATTTTTTGGAGAAACACTATACACTGAACAGCATTGATTAAATTAGTTTTTTCAGGAAATATCGTTTGAACCTTCCCATCAATTATTGTAAGTTTAATTATACAATTCACTTCAATAGAAGATCCGCAAATATCTAATAAAATTATACCCAAGCTTTCTATTTCACTTTTAATGTGCTGATCTTCTTCTATCACAGATTCCTTGGATTCCGTTTTGTATGCAAATTTTATGGGTCTACAATAGGCTTTGGATAACAACTTTTAATTTCTCCAAGGAGGCACCTTTTCGTTGCTGTTGTTAAATCCAGTCAAATCCAATGGGACTTGATAAGTAATAAATAATGATTCTTCACACTTTAAGTCTCTGTTTATGTCAGGTTCTAATAAAACTTGTTTGCAAATGCTTTGGCCAGTAGTACCTTCAAAACCAGCCTTACACGTGAGTGTCTTTGTTTGTATTGCTTTGTTGTTCAATATCAAGTGCCTAAGCACAGGTTCTTGAACTGCACAGATTCTTTGCAAAGTATGAATCATTAAATCTTATAAAGGAACTGAAGCTGAATATTTCTCCACTGTTATATTTCTAGAATAAAATTTTAATTTTGCATCCCTGACATCATTGTAAGCAGGGTAGTTCTTTCTCCGAGGCTCCACTTTTAATCAATTCATAGGAAGCTTTTGTCAGATTAGCATCAATTATTAAAGTCAGTGCTTTGCCTGCTGAATATTTACTTGCTTTATCTGTATTTGAAATGTTTAAAACCTTCTTAGCAGCAATAACAATAGGTTCATCTCTTAATTTTTTACTGGCAGTAAAAAATAATTAATTGGACGAATGAGTTCAAATAAGCCAGATTCACTCCATTTTTTAGTTTTATTAGATTTATCATCAACTGTAACTGGTTTTTTTTTAATTTTTTAATTTTGTTATTTAGGTGCCCCAAGAAGACCTAACGGTCTTGTCATAGAGCACTGCGGAAGTGCATTTAAATAGGAAGTTCACGCCTCCTTCCTTACCGTGACACGAAAATATGTCCAGAGTTTGTTTCGAACCTCGATCTCCTGCTTCTTAAGCAAGCGCTCTAACCACTGTTTTCGAACACTTCTACTTGCAGTTAGTTCACTGTCTTTTTTTCCTAACAATTAAATATTCATTAAGCCAGTTCACAAACTTCTTTTCAAAAATTTTAACAGTAAAGTTTGCAGATTTCGACTTTTTTTTATACAAGTAAACAAATCGTTGAACAGCATGCCTAAAATCAACGTTTTTAAATTCAGCAATTTTTGAATAAATTGTAAATTATCTTCAGCATTATTTTGTTTTGAAATACCTAGATTGTTCTTTTGGAGAAAATTATGAATGTTTAAGTTATAAACCATATCTAACTTATTCTTATAACAAATATTTTCATTTAAAAGTTTAATATTATAATATATAAGATAAAGTGGTGTAACATTGACACATCTTTAGAAAATTTTTTTTTCTAGAGTGCGATAAAAAAAATTTGGTGTACAATATTTCTAAGTGTTTAGCAATGATATTCCTGCCATTAATTGTTAAAAATTTTAATTTTTTGAGGAATATTATTGATAGATAATAATTTTTGTTGATATAGTGCCACTGTTAATGTTAGCCTCTATCTAGGGTAACTTTGACCGTAAAACGTTTTATGCTTTAAATGTTAAAAATAACTTATAAGGGTAGCATAATAGTTGGAATTTTAACAAATAAATTAGAGAAAACATTTGAAATAATACTAGCTCCAACCTACAGTTTCTTTTTAAAAATTACCACTTTGAAAAAAATGTAAAATAACGCTGAAAAATAACAAAAAATTGTTATTTAAAAGATATCAAATAGATTCCGTTCTGATATTGTCTACTTGAATATTTATAAAAGTAATTTTTCTTTTAGGTATGCTTTTTTGGGTTGATTCTGTTTCATTTAATCTTGCAATCTTGCACAAGATTCATCAGATTGAATCTGATGCAAGATTTGCAATCTTGCACGAGATTCAGTCTAAAGTTCTCTTGATTCTTTTTCTTTTTTCGTCGCTTTTCACAGGTTGCGTGTGTCGAAGATGTTTCAAAAGTACCAATTCTAGCTGTTTTCTTGGAGTCAGAACTTCCTGTATTTTATCTGAGCTTGTGACTCGAATTGGTACGAAGCTTATACTATTCATGTCATTGATTGCCGGTGTAATCTTATTTTGATTTTAATTTTTACTTGCGCAAATAATTTTATCCAATGTTAAAAGCTCATTGACAATTTCATACTGGTTATTCTACTTCTTTTAGTGGAAAATTCCACAAGTTTTAAAATCCATTATAGCACAACTTCAGCAGTTGTGGAAAAGTTGCTTTATCAATATTTTTATATCGCGTTGAATCATAAAAGGTTTTCAAACAACTCCTCCAAGATGCTTTGACTGTCTTGAAAACACCTACATCTAAAGACTGTAAAATACTACTTGTATGGGCAGGTAAACAAAGTAGCTCAATATTGTTTGCGATAGCTAAGTCAATAACGGTTTTTTATATGTGAGAGTTGTGTCCGTCAAATATTAGAAGCTTCGATCCTTCTAATTGGTTATTTTCGGCTATAATTATCTTTTCAAAACATTCAATGAATTGGGGGATTCCATCCAACCTGAAGGAGAACAGTTGAACATGAATTTTCCAGACCACCTTACAACACCAGGTGCTGTAAAGGTTAAGAATTTTATAAACAATATATGGTGATAAAAATCGACCGGTTGCAGAACAGCATCATGCACTGTGAACATTGTTTTAGTTGAAGTACCGACCGTTTGCAGAGAATTTTCTGCTTGCCTATGTTGGTTTGAAACCATGTTTCATCTACATTGAATATATTTTGTCGCTTTTTCTGTAGATGAATTTTCTCAATAACGACTGCTAGTTTTTCAAAAAAGTCATCGTTAACATTGCATGAATACGCACGGTTAGCGGAAGAGATTGTCCGATCCAACGGGGAAGTTCGTTTTTTCATCTCTCCTCAAAACGACGCATCCAATAAATTCCAAGCTTTCCATTGTTAAAGGTATTGGCTCTACCATTACTGTTTATGTAATCTTGCACAATACTCGCAACATTGTAACAACCTATACCAAAGCCCCAGTTTTCAAGTTTCTAGATTGTATGAATAATCAACGTTTCTTTTTCTAGTATCAAAATTGTTGGGCGTCCAACTTCTTTACAATGCACTTATCTTAATATGATTAATTATTGTTGTTTTACTTATGCTGACATTATTTTCACTCACATCATTAATGGTTTTATTCATGGCTTCCCGATCATACAATCCGCAAGTTGAACTTGGTTTTTTTATGAAGTTTTTTTTTTATGCGAGTCATGATATCATGTGATCATAGACTCGAAAAAAAAATTAATCCTTTATTTATTTACGTTTAAAGCGTAATGACAATAATCATACATTTTGAGTAAACTTTTACAGACCTATGGGGTAGCTTTGACAATCCTGTCAATGTTACCCCAAAACTGAAATGTGTGTTTAAAAATAAAGGTATTAAAAATCATTTTAAATGCTTAGTACTTAGAAATAACATCATAAAAGTACATTTAAAATTATATAACAGTATGGTTTAACTTAACTTATGACTAAAGTTTTTAACATTAAAAAATTAAGAATAGGTTTAGTCTGCACTCGCGGTATTGTGTCGTTATTTATGTTTACAATTATGTTGATAAAAATAACTATATTTGTTCATTCAACTGATTACTGTGGCGTCGCACAGTGGAGTATTTCAAAGTAATAGTCGATCAAAAGTCGATTGCAAAAATTTTGTAAAAGTATACTATTAACTATATATCATGAAAAATTTATAAAGGCTACATCACTAAACAACAATTTTAGTGTTGCCCACTCCCCCTTCCAGGTATAAAAAAACTAAACTCGGACTTCGCGTAAGCTCATTGTATTTGTTTTTTACGCTTCCTGTCAAACGCAACTTTTAAAAGTATTATTTAAGCTTGTATGCTGTAAAACCTTTAATAAATCACGATGAACGTTGAAGAAGAAGGTATGTACATACAAAATAAATGTATAGTTTCTTCATTTTACTTAACAAAATGAGATTTTTTAAAGTATATATTCGAGACTAAAATTGTTAGATTTTTTTTGTAAATACTATATTCAAAATTGTTTTCGTATATGAATTAAACCGAATTTAGCAAAGATTTTTTATGTAACTTAAACATTAGTTATTCTAGTTGGCATTTTTGAAATAAAATGTTCCACATAAATCTTCCATTTTTTAAAATTTAATTTTGATTAAATAATACGACAAAAACGTTGTCTTTTGAATAAAAAGTTGTTTCATTTTTTTTTTCAGAATCCCAACCAATGGTGAAAGAGATGACTAGAAAAGAACTCTACGATGTTATGAAACAATGCCCAAAGAAAAAAATTGATGACAAATTTGTGTTTTTAGAAGATCATCTCAAAATTATTACAAAATGTACTGAAAATGAACAAAGTTCACTAAAAAACGCCTTAAATACTTTCAAGTTTCATTTTAAACAAAAATGGATAGCTGCTAACTACATAGAAGAACGTTTTTTGAAGTACAATGAACTATGGCTCAATGCTATCATAAGTTTACCCACCTGTATAATAAAAAGGCCTGGTCGACCATCAAAAGATTTCGAGTTGTTGAGTTCGCCAAGCAAGCGACGTAGAACAAAAGCTTTGAGAGACCAAATATCTTATGCACAACTAACCTATGCTGCCCGAATGAGTCAGCGTGATGCAGGACATTGTGATGCGTCAAGAATAATGAAAGATATTAGCTGCTCACCGGAAAAGGCAAACAAATATAGAGAAAACTTCAATTCCATTCAGACGAATGTTATAAAAAAACACACACCATCGGAAGCATTATCAATTTTTGTGGAAGCCAATATGACAAGGAGACAATATGAAATAATTTATGCAGCTAATAAAAATATTTATCCATGTTATTCGCTTTTGAAAGAATCAAAAAAACAATGTTATCCTCCACAAGAGTCAATGACAGTTTCAGAAACATGTTGTGAAATTAAACTACAAGATATTCTAGATCACACAACTAGATGCTTGTGTGAATATTTGGATGAAGTTTTGGAAACTTTAAATAAAGAAGAAAGAAGCAATTTAGAAATGTTATCAAAATGGGGTTGTGATGGCTCACAGCAGCAAACATTTAAACAAAAATTGCAAAATAGTACAGATAGTGACTCTAACATTTTTCAAAGTTCATTTGTGCCTCTACGGCTTATATGTCATATTGGTAGCCAGAAGATTATTTAGCAAAACCCTGTGCCCTCTTCTACAAGATATTGTCGCCCAATTCGAATTCGTTTTATCCATGAAACTAAAGACATAACAAATGAGAAATCTGCTATGTAGAAGATCAAATAAAAAACTTAAAAAAAACTGAAATATCGAAGATTTTAGGTGGTATTATACATATAAAGCATACCTTGGCATTTACAATGGTTGATGCAAATGTATACAATGCTGCAACCAACATGACATCTACTATGAGGTGCTATATATGTGGACTAACATCAAAAGACCTTAATAACTTAACCATAAAAAAATAGATAATCTAGATGCCCTTAAATTTGGTTTATCGATATTGCATACAAGGATTAGGTTTTTCGAATCTTTACTACATTTATCATACCACATTCCCATAAAAAAATGGCAAGCGAGAACACAAGATGATAAAATAATTGTAGCTGAAACAAAAAAAAAAACATTCAAAACAAATTCAAAGAGAAAATGGGGCTGCTGGTGGATATTCCAACTGCAGGTTTTGGGAATACTAATGATGACAATACATCAAGAAGATTTTTCTCAGATACTCAAACCTCATCCTGCATTACAGGAGTTAACATTGGACTTATTAAAAATTGTAGTATCATTTTGGAAACCTTGTCAAGTGGATATAAAATAGATATCAAAAAATTTGAAAAGTTTTCAGAACTGACAGCAGAACTTTATGTTGAAATTTATGGATGGTATCCAATGACTCCTACAATGCGCAAGATGTTGAGACATGGTGCCACAATAATTGATCAAGCTATATTGCCTATTGGTCAATTATCGGAAGAGGCGGCTCAAAACAAGCACTTCCGTGATTATAGACAGAATTTCTCGAGAAAATTTTCAAGAGAAATTTGTAATAGGGATATCATAAACAGACTTCTGTTAAGTTCCGATCCTTTGTTGAGCAGTGTCAGAATGAGGCTCAAGAATAAAAGAAATGCTATTTCCAGTGAGGCATTAGAGTTCTTGCAACCAGAAAAATTGAACGAACTACAACAATATGAAGAGGAGGCATCTAGCGAAAATGAATCAGACTAATGTTTATTTTGTATCGTTTTTTAAGTATATTTTTTTATTTTATGTTGTTTTTACCTTTATAGTAGGGTTTATTTCACCTTTATAGTATGTGTATTTGTATATTTCCTTTTGTTTTAATTGTTTGTATTTGCATCACTTTTTTTAAACATTTTTACTCTTAAGGCATTTAATGTTTTAATTGAAGTTTAACAGTTTATATTTTTTAGTTTTTTTTTTAATTTTTTTTTTTTTAAACTTCTTTTTGTATGGTTTATATGCAAAAGTGTGTTTTGAGTAAAAAAAAACCTGCACAATTATTTTAAATATTATATTATGATTTCAAACTGCTTTTAATTGTTTATCTAATTGTTAAAAGGCATAAAATAATTTTGATCAACTCTTTACCATAAATACTCCACTGTGCGTCGGTTAAAACAATTTAAACAATAGTCAACTGGTGACTGGTAAAAACATTTAATATAACACGTGTCAATGTTACCCACCTGTCAATGTAACCCCGCGTTACCTTATGCCGCGTAGACTAATTCTTATTAGTAATTAAGTTACTACAAGTGTTAGTAGTTAATATTAAAAGTAATTAAATTACTGTTAGTGCTAGGATTTAAATTACTAACAACTACCGAAAATATGTTGTTGCAATGCTATGCAAAGTAAGGTTTTCATAGCAACTAAAAAAAATTAACCTCATAAGAATTGTGAATCTCATTTTAATACATACGCCCAATATTGTGTATTTAGCGCAAATAAAATACTGTTAAAACAACGTTAATGTAAAAATAGGTTGTTTCTTTACAAAATTAAGTACCATAGCAACCAAGTTAAAACATATATAAAATCTGAACGGGGGTTTAAGGGGAAGAGCAATCGACGGAAACTTGATTGAAGCATCATATATCTTAAATAAATATAAAACAGTTCATAGTAAATTGTGGCAATTACTATTTCTAATGCGACAAAAAATAAATTTCTTAAAAATTTTTTTTCTTAATCTGCGGTTTTCAAAGTATAACTGAGATAACATGCTATGACAAATTTATTTCACACAATGGTTTTTCTTATCTCTAAATACTCTAAAATAACATGTACTAATTTTTTGTTTTAAAAACGTAGATGTTATTGAAATACCACACAACGTTGATGTTACCGAAATTACTTATTTATAACTTTTTTTAATTTTTTTTTTAATTTCAATATTCAAATGCTCAGAGTCCTGGTAACTAAGGGATTTAATATAAATAAATTATCAATAAATTTCTCCAAATACACGTAGATACTAATATTATTCGTAAGTTAGTAAGAAAGATTAAATAGTGTGTTATGATTGTTTATATTGATATTCGTTTTAATATATATATTATTACAATAAATCTTAAAATAAATAAAACAAGAGTTGTTTGTTGTTATGGTTGAGATCGAGAACACAACAGTTCATTAGAGTATTGTTCACCGGGTACTAAGTCGACTATATGTGGCATTCGCTATAAGCGGCTATTCGCTATGTGTGATACAGTGACTATTCATCGGCTAGTAACATTAACGGCTGCCACTAATGGTTCACTAAGTAACCGATGAGCAAAAATAGAGTCGCCCACTAAAAATGGCTATATAGGTGCTATGAAGAAAATGCGCTATAGATAGTTTGCTGGTAAAATTATCACCTTAAATGGGTTTACAAAACAAACAAAAAATTTTTTTATAACTAATAAAAATCTTTTACTTGTAAACTGGAGTAAAACAGGGAGTAAATAAACTAGAGTAAAACAGGGAGTAAATAAAGTTGAAGAAACAATTATTAAAATATTTTTTTATTCGCTCTGTTTGTAACTTGTAACTTTTTTTAACAGAAATACCGAATTAAATTTGGAATTTACGGTAAAAGGTTATGCGTTAAAAGCAGAAACGGTAAACTGAGGTTGAATGAAATACACGTATTTTAGCAAATGTCAACTTGGAAAATAAAGATTATTTTAATTAATTATGACCATTTTAACATAAAATTTATTCTAAAAATGTCTTAAAAAAACTTGTGGGTAAAGAAAAAAGAACATTCATACACCAAAGAACAAATCGTGACAAAAGTCCAAAGCACTATATTTTCAATCAGCAATGCTGCTCATTTATTCAGCATACCATAAGCAACTCTATATAAGAATGTCCATAAAATAGATATAATAACGGCAGTGGTTTAAAAAAAAATTTCTCAACAGCTTGTATCAACTCTGGTATATCGTACATCATTATTCAATTGGGGCTTTAGAAAAGCTAACAGTGACGTCATCAAATTAGTTATCGACTATTTGCAGCACTAAGGTCAATTTTATTTCTTTCTTAACAATTCACCAATGAGAGATTGGCAAAAATTTTCATTAACTGGTGGAGTCATAAACTGAGCATCAGAGCTGTCGGCAATATTTCATCACAGAGAGCTACTTCTTGTGCGCAAGAAATAGTAGCAAAATAATTCAACTATCTGCAAAACGAATTCAAAGAAACAGTTGTTAAGAAAAACATTATATGCCATATATAAAATTTTGATAAAATTTGCTTCTCTGGTGATCCAGGCAAGAAAACATATTTTGCAGAGGCGGTGCTAAACGAAATTAGTTGGTAGCAACTAAAAAATAAATTGTACAATAGGAAATTGAATCAATGCTGTTGGCAATTGTTTTGCATCGTACAGTATTTTTTAATCAAAACGTCTGTACAAAGGTTGATACTTAAGTGATCCAGATGATGCCGTATAAGTAAATAAGTGATAAATAAAACAGTATGAGCACATACAAAACTTCGGCAATAAAATAAATTTTTGCTAACAATTTTCCGGCGAAAGACAAAAGTGGGATAATCATGAAAGTTATCAATAAAAAAAAAATTGCGTTAAGTTTTATTAAAAATAATGCAATATAAAGTACTTAGGACTGATTAATAAATATCAACAAAATATGAAAGAAATTATGAAGAAAATTTTTCCAAACATAAGGTTTCCTTACCATTACCATTATACAATTGGGGTACAATTACCGAACCACTTGCATATTTCATTCTCCCCAAATCTAAGGATAAAAGAAAAATTTCAATAAAAAAGGTATCTTCGAAATAAAGGAATTTAAATATATTTAAATCCAGCTTAAAACTCTCTAAAACTTAATAAAAAAAAACCTAAAAATATTTTCCTGTAAAATAAATCTTAACTAAAATACTAAACAACTTCATTTGATCCCGTCTTACTCTACACATTTATTTGAATAGTTTTTCATTGAATTTAAAATTTTACAAACTGTATTTATTGCATTTAAATTTTTTTATCTTTGAATAAAAAAGATTGGAATTATCAGCAAACTACATAACATTTAAAACATTTAATGTCGGACATTAATCGTTTAAATACAGTATTATTATAAATGTTTACTGTAAGAATAATTGATAAAACGCCACAAGTTTTTTTTTGTTTCTTATTTTTTATAAACTGAGTATTGTGTCCTTTTACGACAGGTTACTTTCGTTTTTTGTTTTTTACTCCATAAAGTTTTTTTAAATATCCATAATACCTTTTTAATTATTCAAAATTTTTCACTACCGGTTTATATCGGAAGGAAAGACTGGGACTTGTTGTTTCTGTTTTTACTCTTTGAACTCTGTAGCCCAACGGTATAACCTTGAAAACTGTTGTGTAAGCATTAATAAGTTTAAAATGAATTCAAGTAATCTTTTTAAGTTGCATAAAAAAACTTCTTAGGGCCCTTCCGGGGCCTCCGAAAAAAAAAAAAGCAGTTTTCTCGGATGAGATAAGATGGCGCAAACCATAAATACTTAAATATTGTAATGTTTGATGCGAAAGCGATTGAGTATTTTAGCTGTTTATTTTGGCGCCAACTTTAAGACAAATAATTTTAAGACAATGAATTTTCCAGCACTAGTTCATCATATTTATACGGAGAAATTAGTTTAGTTTTAATGTAAACTGAATCATAAAATGTTGTCTGTTATGTTTGTCCACCACCTGACACCCGCACCTAATAATAATAATAATAATAACAATAATAATAATAACAATAACAATAATAATAACAATAATAACAATAATAATAATGATATTAATAATTATAACTTGATACAAGCTATATTTTTGCTTATATCAATTTGTTATTGTTGCAGAAAGTATTTTTAAATGATATTTAAAAAAAATCATTAATGAAAAAAAGTGTGGCTTATTAGGCAACATTAACTTGAATTATTTCCAATACCAAACCAATTGTGGCGTGAATAATTTTTATAATGAGTTATTTGAACACCAACAGAACTTTTTAACAAGAATAACTCCATCGTCAACAACTTTAATAAACAATATTATAACAATTGATATTTTCACGAAATCTCTTAAAAAAGTATTTTCAAAACTGACATATCTGACCACTTTAATGACCACTTTTTCTATTAATATGAACGCACTTTTAAATAATCACTTTAACTGCGTTGTCGAATGTTCCAAAACATTATGTAAATCCACCAGCCGACGCCGAACGAACGGACTATAATAGTCCGTTGTGGAAAACGAAAAAACATTCGGTAAGAAGATGTATAAATGCAACCGAAAAGACTGTGAAAAGAGAAGGAAAATGACAAGAATACTGGTTGTTGTTCAAGAATTTATTAGAGTTTATATACGTATTTTTTGAAGTATAGTTAATCACATTTTGTATATATTTCTTTCTGAAGCTTTTTACATTGGAATTTGTTATATTAAAGCTCACTTATATATATTTGTATGTATGTATGTGAAGAATCTTCGTCATAATCTCCACATTGTTGTAATTTTATTTTGTAAAGAATCAACCGAGCACTGGATGGAATTATCTTTGAGATTCCCGGATACGTTTGAAAAGTATAATGGCACGCCGGATGCTGCAATTTGATTTCAACGAACTAAAGTGATTAAAAATATGCAAGGCGTCGAGTTGACAACGCTTTATCCTGTACTGCTGCAAAGTGATGTCTGCGCAGTTTATGGAGAAAATTTCACTCTGGATCCCTATGCAGCGTACAAGTTTTTCATAAAGCGAAGACTGAACAATGGAGAACAAGTAGATATTTTTCTGGTGGACTTAAAACGTTTTGCATATCTGGCGAAGCTCTCGGATGAAGCGGAGAGGATAGTTTGTTGTTGGATTACCAGAAGCAATATGATGGAGATTTCGAGCCACAAGAGAAACCATTTAGAGTCGCTTTAAACTAAGTTGACAAAAAAGGAATGAATGCCACTGCTGCCACCACCTGCTTTGGCCCGAAAACAAGATTACTCAAATCCGTGGTATGCAACAACTGCCAGGGCTCAAACCACATTACAAGGAATTGTGCAGCACCAAAGAAAACCATGCGATGTTTCAAATGTAATGAACAAGAAGCAGAGAAATTATCAGGAGAGCGAGTGTTGTGCGCTAACTCGCTCTCAAGAAACCATGGAATAAGCGCATATATATATATTTTTATTTAAATAAAAGTTAATGGAAGAGCCGTAAAAGCTATTGTGGATACTGGATGTTCGAAGACTATTTCGAAGACTAGTTGCTGATAACTAACTTGCACAATTAAGAAATTTGGAAGTAACAACAGTTGGAGATAAAATTTAAAAAATGTGTTGGATCAACAAAGGTTTCCCTTAAAGTTAATGGGGTCCGTGTGAACGATCAAGTTTTGGTAGCAAATTTCCGTCCTTTTAGAGCAGACATAATGTTAGGCATGAATAAAATACGGTTACTAGAGGAGTTATCATCCTTTCGTCTGAGGAAGTGCGCTTTGAAGGCGTACTTCGAGGAGGTACTAGAAAAAGTAAAAGAAAATGAACCCGCTTGTAGAGATTGGAAGTGCGTGGCAGCGAAGACAACGCGTGGGTTGACGCCAGTTACTTGGCATTAGGAGCTCTTGTTCAAATTGGTGAAGTCACTATTGAATACGCAATATAGTTGCGCAAAACCCAATCTGAAGTTCTCATAAATATGGCAAAATTGGAAGCCGTTTTGCGTGGTATTAATATGGCATTGTCATGGAAACTGAACAGGCTGCAATTATTCAAGAACTCTATGTCAGTTTTTCATTGGATCTCTGACGCCTTGATAGGGAAATCACGAATAAAGTCAAAAGCATCAAGTGAAATGTTAATTCTACAAAGAGTTAACGTATTACGAAGAGTAAACGTATTTCGGAAATTAGTCGACGATTACAATTTGAAAATCGATGTGAAGCTGATATCTAAGTTTGATCAACTGCGGCCCCTCAAGGTTTGCATTGTGGCGTCATTGTGGCCATATTTTGCTAAAAAGGAGCACCTAAACAAATTCTGACAGACAATCATTCCGCATTCAGAAGTGAAGAAATCATAAAATTCTTAGAGAAACTGGATGTACGTTTAAGGCATCAAGCAGCATATAGTCCGTTGGGAAATAGTATTGTCGAGAGAAATCACAGCATTGTTAATCAAACAGCAGAGTGATCAAGGACCGCAATACCAAAGGTCATATATTGGTATAACGTCTCGACTAAAAAAACAGTTGTGAGCCCAATGGACGAACTGCATACGTATAAGGGAAGGAACACGTAAAGGATTGGAACAAAATATCAACATCTCAGGGAGGAAGAAAGAAACTTCTCGAGTTGGCAAACGTCTTTGGTTGAAACCCCCCATGGCGCGATTTGTAACTAAGTGGCATCCAGGTGCCATCAAGTAGTCAAGATGGACGGGATGCCTCGCCATGTTACACACATCAAGCAAAGACGTGGATTGCAGAACGACTGAATGAATGAATTAGCGGATGTAGAGAGTGACAATGGGGATAATAAAAATTTAAAAGACAACAGAAAAAAAAAAAAAAAATTTGTACTATTCTAACTTGCTGGAGCGTAATTAGTCTTATTCAAAACGTACTTGGGAAATTATAAGGCTTAATGTTATTTTCCGTGAAAATTCACGGAACTTAATAAATGACTTTTCGCGCAACGTCACTTCTTTTTGTAAACGACACACGCGCATACTTGTAAGCAGAAGACCATAAAACTTTAGGTATGAATTTAAGTATTAATTCATAAGTTCAAATTATAAATACACTTTATATATGTTTTTTGTATTTTTTTTATATCCTTAAATAAAGTTTTGTCTTTTTTTTAAAAAATTATTAAAAAAATTAGTTCCATTTAAATTTTGTCTTCTTTTTGAAAAATGATGGAAATAATTAGTTACATAAAAAATGTAACTAATTACATAAATAATTAGTTACTTTTGTTTTATATATTGTAAAAATAAATTTTTTTTTTATGAACTTTGATTGCTATTAAAAACTTTTATGAATATATTTTATGTTCTTCTGCAAATTTTACATTCAGATTGTTCTCGTAAAGCAACAACAACAAAAATTGTAATAAGCTTTTTCAATACATATTGCTTTTAAAACCCTTTTGCAATTTAATGAATAACAACATCATAATTGAATATTTTTAAGTAGTAGCAGTTTAGCATCCGAGATGCAGTGGTTAGAGACACCTAATATTGACAAATGCAGCAAGAAGTAGTAACAGATTAACAGAAAATGGTAGGAAAGTTACATCAAATGGTAGAGATCTAGTCTTTGAAAAGTTATAGCATTGTAAAAAAATTTGGTAATTTTAAAAACTTTAAAAACTGTTAAAACAAAATGAGTTTAGTACAGTACAAAAAGGTGATGAAAAAGTTTTTAAAATAGACAACAGACAAATTAACTAATACCCTCCTTTAAAATGTGTGTAGATTTTTAAGCTGAAAATAATAATATAATGCCTTTCTATAAATTTACCTTAATTGTTTATGAATAATCAGGGTGGCCAGCAACTTGGGCATCCTGCTAAAGTCAGGAAATTAAAGAAATTAAGCAAAGGTCAGGGAATTTTTATTGATTTAATTGCAAACTATAAGATATTGTTTGAATTGACAATCAAAACAGGATTACAAAAAATCTATTTTAAAAATCTTATAATAACATCATTATTTAAAAGTTGATGAGAGCAAAAAACAAGTTTATGTTTCTGGGTAAAAGTACGGTGAGGGCTATGTGAAACATTTTGTTGCTTTGTATGTTAAAATTTTATGGAAAAATAATGAAAATAAGCATGAAAATTTGTTGCCACCCTGATTATATACATTGACATTAATGAACTACACTCATGTTAAAATGATCAAAGGCGTTCATACTCAACATGGTATTATCTAACAATTTGAGCGACCCTCACAGTCATATAATAAAACCTATCGATACAATCATATTATTTTACATATAAAAACACAATAGTTATCGAATAACACAATAGTTATCGAATAGTAGTAAGTGATAAGAATCAGCACTATGTCAGCATGAATATAGCCACCGGCACATCTGGTTTCCTACTCGGAATTAAAGCCTGTATAGACATGTGTTGTCACAATCCAGGCATAAACCAAAAACACGTGTATATAACGGGCAGTTTTACTCGAGTTTAATACGTACTTTTTAAGGTTTTAAAGTCAAATTAAAATGTCACATGCTTTCATCAGTGGTTTTACATTTTTTACGGAGAGTTTTTATAATATAGTACTACGTTTCCGTAAAGGTGAAACCATTAATAATTTAACTGGTATTTATTATTAATAGTAATAGTTAATTTCGCGGAATGAAATCCATTTTTGGCACGAGTTATTTTTTTTGTTTTAGAAGGTTTTAAACACTCAAGTGTTTAAAACCTTCAGACGTCTATTGCCACAAAATGTCCAATTGACGTCTGATGGACGTCTTTTGGACTTGTGACGTCCGTAAGACGTCGTGAAAACGTCCCACAGACGTCTGTGCCCGCTGAGAAGCTTAAGTTTTTTCTGAGTTGTGCCTGGTGGGCACAGGTCTACATCTTCTTTTAAATGCTGATTTTCGAAAAGAAACTTTATAAATTGTAAATCCATATTAGTTTTCACATCTTTTTGAGTAACTAATAACTAATGACACAACAACTGGTTGAAATAATTTAATTGTTGTTAAAAAATCAATAAGTGAATAAGTTTCCTAACAAAACATTCAAACATCTTAATGTTTTTTGCTTTTATTTGATTATTTGTCTTATTTTTCCTACAAGTATGCGCGCGCATGTTTTTTTGAAAACGAGAATGTAAATATTTTCAAGTCATCTAAATGGAGGAGTTTTCGCTATTTTCCGTAAAAATTCACGGAAATTAAGAAGTGATTTTGGTTATTTTCAGAGAAATCTCACTCTTATACATGACGAATTTTTGATATTTTCTGTGTAAAGTAACAAAATTTGTATTAGCAAATATTAACAG
Source organism: Hydra vulgaris (assembly GCF_038396675.1). Classification (NCBI taxonomy): domain Eukaryota; kingdom Metazoa; phylum Cnidaria; class Hydrozoa; order Anthoathecata; family Hydridae; genus Hydra; species Hydra vulgaris. Next base: position 22,124,892 of record NC_088923.1, read on the forward strand.
TTTGCAACAAATTTCATATGATTTTGGCTTTAATTGTTGAAAACTTGCCGATTTTTAAAAAGCATTTAGGCTGTGTTTAGAAAAAATGTCGAATATAGATTAAAAATAAATACCTCTCGTAACAATGTAAATCGTATTGCAAACACTTTTTAATTTATTTAGGACACTTTTTTAGTCATCTCTAAGGATAGATGGTATGTAGCAATTTCGACAATTTAAGTGGTAAACAAATATTGCAAAAGTGTGTTCACAGAGAAATAAGTAAATTTTAAAGAACATGATAGTATTTGGTTTACATGAACTAAATCCTTTAGATACACATTTATGGTGCAAAAAAGTGTATGCGGAGAAGGATTCACATGACATTGGACTAATTAAGTTGAACAAAAGAACATGAATGTGTATTTAAACATCTATATATAAATCACGGTCGACAATCTCTGGCTTTTTAATATGGAGGAGAAAAAAAAACTTTTTTAATAAAAAAGAGAATTTTACGAATAGGTAAAAGCTTGCTTGGTAAAGCGCTTACTTAAAGTCAAGCAATCAGATAATAAAGAGTTCATTTCTATTACCTTTGGAGCAGTTTCAATATCTTAACAACATGATGACAATCACACATTGTGATAATTAAATTAATTACAAAATTAGCTGATATTACGAGAATTTCCAAAATAAAAGAATTATTCTATTCACTTTACACTTTTAATCCTGATATCCTAATTTATTATAACTATGATATGTTAAAATATACCCAACTGGTGTAGCATGAGATTTTTACTCCCTCGTTTTTTTTACTCCCTAATAAAAATCTTATACTAAATTTTTACTCCCCTTTTGAGATTTTTACTCCAATAAAATATTTTGCGGCAAAATCTATTTTTGCAACCAAACCACGTTTTATTTTGTGAATACTTTTAAAGGCTTTAATTACTACGGTTCCTTGAAAAGCAATAAAGAAGCGATATTTAAATAAAAATGTTGAAACCTTTGTAATCTATTAATGCAGTGGCATATGTATTGTTAAAATTATCAAATGATGATAATGTCAAAATTAAACCAATTATCAAAGACGTCAGATCAAGCAACACATACAATAATACTCAACATGAAAGCATTGCAAATGTTTCAAATAAAAGAATAGCAAAATGTGCAACATTTGATATAAGAAAATCAATTGCAGAAAAGTTCGAAATTGTTAGGAAACACAATTTCGCCGTTTCTCTCATCATATCTGGAAATGAAGATGACCGTATGCATGGGTTTCATAATCCAATTGGAAACATTATTTCTAATTGGATTATAAAACCAGTGCAGTTTGCGGCTTAATAAATTAAGTGATTCCATATTTCAAGACAAATTAAGTGATTCCATATTTCAAGACAACTCAACTGCAATCCAGTTTGATGCTGTGAAACTTTGATAACAGTTGAAAATCTAGTGCATTTACTTATGTATTTAATTCACGAACTTTAAATACTGTTGTTTAATTTCAATTATTATACATATTTTTTCGCTCCATATTTACTGTATATATAAACAGGGCCGTATCGAGCCAATATTGCGCTTCGGGCAAGAAAAGAAAATTGCGTTCAAAGAATATTTATAAATGAGCTGCAAAATGTTGATCGGGCTAGATTTTTCAAAGTTGTCCATCATTGCGGCAGCTTGATATTTAAAGCTTGCCATTTTTGACTGGAAATCGGAAGAATCTAAATCTGCCTTATAAATTTGAGATAAATTTTCAGCTTTTTTCTTGAGTTCATCCATTGAACTTTTAGAAAGTGAATTCCCTCTGAGGAAGTCAAAATTAGAGGATACAGCAGACATAGCCTCAAACCGCCACTCAATTTGTGTAATAATGCTGTCAAACACAAGGTTGCACTGAGATCCGAATTCTGTTTCTGCTGTGAGAAGGTGAGTGTCATCTTCAGCTTTATAAAGTGCCATCCGCTTCACTTTGCGCCTCTTCTTGATTGGAAAGCCACCATCAATTCCGCTCTTGTTAACTTTTTCTGTGGTATCTTTGATAAAGTTGTCCACATCAACATCTCGAAGATTCTAAATAGAAGCCTTTAATCCTTTCATTTTTCTTGCGGCAATGTCAATTGAAATGGTTTTTGACTGAAGCAGTTTGTTTTCCCGGTCAATTAGAAAAAGAATTTGACACTAGAAATCCAACTAACACAAAAACTGAAATCAATTTGAATGAGAAGTTCTTTTGCACTGCTAACTGTGACAGCATTTGTCATGGGATTGTGGATGATGGATTCCAAAACTTGAAGAACGTCTTTGATTTGTTGGTGCAATGGTGTGATTGCTTCTTTTTTGGCAGACCATCTTGTGTCACATTTTTCCTTTAATGAGATGGTCAACGTTTTCATCAGTTTTTCCCATCTTGACGTGGAGCTTGAAAAAAGTTAAGGATGGCTTGAACCTTTTCAAAAAAAGGTAATCATGAGTGGAGAAACCTCAGCAGCATGAACACCAACAAGATTTAAAGCGTGAGCTGCGCATTAGAACAAATCTTGCTGACTCATTAAGAGAATGGATGTGAGCTTTGACGCCATTATATTTTCCAGACATATTGGCTCCATTGCCATAGCCTTGGCCCCGGCAATCGGATATGTTTAGACCATCCTTCTCCAATTTTTCATTTATTTATGTTGGAAGACCTTTTCCGGTTTTTTGGTGAGATTTAATGAAGTCCATAAAGCTTTCCTTAATTTTGAAGGTTTCATTACTGATGTGGACATACCTGATGATCTGAGTCTTCTGCTTTTTGTGGGAGGCATCTGGGTGCAGTCATACAGAACAGAGTAGTATTTAGCTTCTTTGATGTTTGACAAAAGTTCCTGACTTTCTGCCCAAGTAATTCAATCAGCTCATTTTGAATTTGAGGAGAAAAGTAGGGTGTTGTAGTTTTTTTTGCTTTAACGGACGCAATGTGTTCAGCCACTAAAGGATAATAATGGCTAATCAACTCAATTAAGCTTAGAAAAATGCCACTGTTTTGTTGACCGATGTCTTCTGTTGTTCCCCGAAGGGCAAGATTGTTCTTGGCACAGAACAAAATTGCATCAACAATCATTTTCAAGGTGTCTCTCCACTTTTTCCTCTCTCTACTGATAACTCTCAGCCGATCAGAATCCAGGGATTTTCCTTCCTTGAGGTTTTTTTCAAGAGTTTTCCAATCAGAATAGCATCGTTGGTGCTCATTGCTGTTTTCATGCTCAGAAATTCTTGGGTTTAGTTTTTCCAGCAACAAAACCCTTTGGAAATTTCTGAGAAATTGTTGGTTTTGTTGTTGAAAATAACAAACAGCAAAAACAAAATAAAGAATCTTTTTTGTTGCTGTACTGCAGCCAAGTGCGAACAATTTTTTCACCATTGGGATGAATTTTTTCATATCATTTTGAGCTGAAATGTCGCATTCTGTTGTCAAAATTACAAAGCGTGTTTGGGAAAAATTCTCATTTGTCTTGCTCTAATCAAAAATTGCTTGCTTTAATCAAAAAGTATTTTGTTTTGTTCGTTATTTTAGGCCATGTTGCTGGATCCCTATGTTGAAAATTTTCTTCCGAGACCTCTGGAATTTCTGAGATTTCTGAATGACGTTCATCCTCGTCCATTTCAGCTGGGTCTGCAAGTTGGGCATTTCCATCTTCCCTTGTTGGTTCTGATTCAGTTGTGCAAAATTCTACCTAACTTTGGCTGATGAAAATCTACTCTTCAATTAATTCCAAATGATGATATGAACTTAAGTCAATTATAGGATCTGTTAAATTGTCATTAACTTCAATACAAATATCCTCTGAAAAAATTTGTTTTTCCACTGAGTTTGTTACCAACCACTATTTGAAACAGTTTTGTAGTTTCTCGTCACTTTCTTGGCACTGTTTTCTTTTCTTCTTAAATTCAGCACCAGATAATTTTTGGTTCGATTCATAATACAATCATAATATTCAAGTTATCAAAGGTATGCAAGTGTAAAAGGGCGCTCTTTTGTTCAGTAAATGAGTTTTAATATTTACGAGTCTGTGTCAAGTGGCGGAATTTAATTAATTTTCTTATCAACAGCAGCGAAAATTTGTTTCATAAACTGATTATTGTTTTTTTAATTTAATAAAATTTGCGCCCTCCTAATTTTGGCGCCTCAGGCCGCGGCCCGGCCGGCCCCGCCCTTGGTACGGCCCTGTATATAAATGTATATATATGGATATCTATCTGGTATTTATGGTAAATAGTAATAGATAATTTCACGGAATGGGAACCATTTTTGACACGTGTTGTTCTTTTTGCTTTAGGGATCGTCCATAAATTACGTAACGCAAACTTTTACAATAAATAAAACAAAAAAGATCAAAAGTTTTACCTCGCAGAGAAACCAAGGGTAACTTTTTTCTGAGTTGTGGCGATTGGATATTATACCAAATACATAGTTTAGTAGAATTTGTAAATTTACCGACTTTTTGATTAACCGGTAATTCGGTAAATGAAAATTGTAATACCGGTAAATCGGTAAATTACCGATAAGCTTCATATATCAATAAATCAATACAATTTTTATAATACCATTTTTATTAAATATCATTTTTCAATACAATAAAACAATAATAAACTAATTAAAATCAACACATTTAACAATTATAGACAATACACACTCACATGAAAATCGTTAAAAACAATTAATAATAAATAAATCAAAAAAAAAATAAAAAATAAAATAAATAAATAAATAAATTGACTATATATATGTCCACATATATATAGTCAATTTTCAATTAATCTTTTAAAAAGTATTTAAAAACAAAAAACAAACTACAATTTACAAAATTATAATATAAGTTACAAATAACATTAAAAATATTCAAATTCAAATTTATATGTACTTCCCTCGTATATTTTCTTGTCAAAAGTACTCCGACTCTTTTTTTATAACTTTTTTTAAACCTTATGTGTCACTTTCTTCTAAAACAGTTGTTCCTTTATTCTTGTCCCTTTTTTTTTTCAGAAAAAGATGAAGTTTTTCCTTCATAGAAAAAACAGCATTTGGTTTAAGAGTAATGAGGTCGTTATTTAAATCCGAATCTGATTTATTTAGGTGTCTTTAAATACTCTCTCTAGATTGCGCATTATTGTACAAAATATTTTTACAATATCAACAATAGTTTTAATGATTACGGCTTTACTGCTGATGTGAAAAATTTCATAATTGTCTTTAACAGAAATAATAACATTATGGTCTGTTATATATTGTAACACGTCTGAAAACATCATTCTTCTTTCTTTAATACAACTTATTAATTTATTTTTTAGTGCAATACTTAAAAAAGTGTTTTGGTTACTTAACTCGTCTAACATAAATTTTAATTTAAGATCGCCTACATATAAATTTGCCTTTTCAGTGCAGAGTGTTTCAACGGCCAACCTGATAGGTTGCAAGCTTGATATTATATTTGAAAGTAATTTTACTTCACTTTCATTAAAATCTATGTAAATTTTAAAATCTATTAGACTTTTTCGAACAGCATCTTTATGTTTTAAAAATCTTTCCAGCTGACTTAATAAACTACTCCATCTAGTTTTAGAGTCTAAGATTAAAGAAAGTTCTTTTCCAGCAGTTTCTTTAACGTATTTTTGCAGTAGTTTATCATTTTTGGTTGGTGATTTTCTGAAAAGTTTTACAACTTTTCAAATTTTTGTAATTAAAGAATTTAGCTCTGCGTTTTGTAGAACAAGTTGGGTAGTGTCAATATCTTCGTGGTCTACTTCAAAAATTTTCAAATTCAATTTCCGAATAATCAGAATCAGAAACAACATTAAGTAATACATTACCATCATGTTCATTAACATCTTGTACATCTGTTGAACTAATATTATAAAGTACTTCTATGATTGCCAATTGTAGGCCATGAACAATACAAAACTAATGGTTTTTAATAAGTCACTTTACCGTTCTCTTGTTAACGGCAGCTCCGTCTGATGTTATGCACACAATATTTGACAAAGCTGTATTAAACTCTTTAAGCTTCTTTTCAATTAGTCCTGCGCATACCTCAGCAGGTGCGGATTCATAAATCCGAATTAATCCAAGGTTCCAAAAGTTACCGTCATTTCCATGAATTCCACGAAAAATATTTAAACACCGACGGTTTTTATTTGATATCCATTCATTTAAGTTAAGGCTATAAGCTATTTTATTGAACTTATTCTGTGATATTACCTTTACAACTTCTTTCCTCATTTTATCGGAATTACTTTTTTGTAATGGTTTGCGCGATTTTTGTAACTCTAAAGGGTACACCCTTTTGTTTTTAGTAACATCTTTAAACGTTCAGAATCTTTAGATGTACAAATTTTATTAAAAGGAATGCCATCTTGTGCAATCATCATCTTGTACAATTATCATCTTGTGCAATCATCATCTTGCGCAATCATTTTTGAAAGTACAGCTTCAAGAGATTCGTCTCTTTTTTTGATAAAAGAAGTAATTTTCGATGCTATTGCAACTGTCGGTTCTTTTGAGCATTCTTCTATATTTCTTTTTAACACATTAATTTTATGTTGACTCTTTTGATGGGCATGTAAACAACTAATACTTTTATCTGCTGTTTTAATTCTTTTTATGCATTGTTTACAAATGACTTCATCACTCGTTTCTGTAAGGTTATAGTAATTCCTGATTAAACTTTTATCCATTAAAAGGTCTTTTAAACAATCTTTTAAAACGAAATTAAAAAAATAACTTTCTTTAACAATAAAAAACTTGCAAAACAAACCAACATCTAATTCAAATGTTTTTTAGTTAGAGTCGACATGTTTACTCAAGCGTTAAGTTCAAATAATAGAATGCTTTACAACTTTATATTTTTAATTTATTGTCAAGAAAATAAATTAAGTTAATATTTATAGTACGTTCTTTATTAGATAAAAATATTCAGCAATCAGGAATTAAAACAATCCTAACATACAGGCGTGTAATAGGGTCCATTTTACCCATCGGGAAACTGGATATAATTAGGGCCCACTTACTATATACAAGATACTAATAGCAATGGGTTCCATGTATACCTATAATAATAGCCTGGTTATCTACCCATTTCTTACATTAAGAAAAAACTATACAATTAACATGAACCTAAGTAATAAACCAAACTTCCATTTTAATTTAATCCTTTAAAAAAAAAAAAACACAACAATATTAACACAATTATTTTTATTTAAGAGATCTTAATTGCGTGGTATAAATTATAAAATATTAATAGAATGTTATTAGAAATAGTTCAATAGTTTAATAAAATATGCAAATAGTTTAAATAGTTTAATAAAATGTTTAATGACTAAACTTTTACCATTCTTAACGTTTCGGTACTTTTTTCACATATTAAGTCGATGACTTGATCCGGTGTAATGTCTGTCAACAATTCCCTTTCACAGTTCATCAAAAACAATGATTCCGAATTCTCCTGTGTTAAACAACTTCTTAAACGTGTTTTTATAATTTTAAGTTTTGAAAACTAGAGGAATTGTTAAAAGAAACTTCTATACTTCAAATAATTCATTATAATCTAAAGAGTATATATTGAATTCATAAATAATATTTGTTATAAACATTATTTATGAATTCAATATATACTTATTGATTATAAACATGAGTTACAGTTTTTTTTTCTTGTACACTTATTATTATCATTTTCCTGAGAGATTTCAAAATTTTATTGCAAATTGCTTTGGTTTTGGTATACATCATGTACATCTCTAATATCAGTTGGGTATTTAAGGCCAGAATTTCACAAACAATAATAATTATTCTCCTAATTGATGTTTATTGGTAGGAGGTAGAAGTTCACAAGTTTTATGAATAGCTTTAGAATGAATTCCATTTTTTGTAATTTCTTCAAACCTTCTTGGATCTACATTCTAAGCAAGCCATAATATTATTTATAACAACGTTAAATGTTTTGATTTTATAAGCATTTTCGGGAATAAATCCATCTCCACGTTTGGTTTATACTTGAATTTTCTCCATAACGTTTTGGAATAGTGTTTTCAGAAAGCTCTAATTCTATATCAATTTCTGACCCATCTTCCCAAATTACACTGGATACAAATTTAATGCATATTTTTGCTCCTGCACAGACTGGTAAAAATTATATTTGGTTTTTATTTAAAGACTGTATTGTTCCATGATTTTTTCCATGCTTGAATATAATCTAGACTAGATGTTTGTAGGTAATCAGATAGAGTTTTAGTAAACTTAAGTATTTTCAAAAACATTATTTCTGTTAATGCTGTTTCATAAAGGATAAGTCGAAATTTCATAAAGTGCAAATGCAATTTGCACACATACAGGTTGTTTTCTGTCATCATTCTCGGTTCTTTCATTCTACAGATCAAGACGACCAAATATATTAATAACCGCATCATTTTCAGACCGCCATCGAGTTTTAACAATATTTATCAAATGTGACGAACGACTGGGATTATTCTGATTTTAATAAACATTGAGTTTTTAGTAAGATTCTTTGAAAAAAACTAAAAATTCTCGTAGTCCAAAAATAAAAATAACTGTAATTGAACAAGAAGTAGTTTGTTGTAAGACTAGATTTAACACAAGAGCGTAGTACCATGTATAATGCCTTGGGAGCACTTCCTTGAGTTTTGATTGAAGTCCTTTATATTGGCCATTCATATTGGCAGCACAATCAAAAGTATCTGCTACACAACTATCTAAGCTAATGCTCATAGAATTTAAAGTTAACTTTAATAAATCAAATAAACCGTGTCCTGAAGATGAAATCACTTTGTTTAAAGCTACAACTCGTTCCACAAATTCATTCAAAATTCGTTCAAATTAATTTTATCGGCAATATCTATGTGTGGCAGATCTGAATGTTCAAAAGTCTTTGAGAGTTCACGTTCACTATACTGAGATAAAGTCGTTGTTGATACTCAACGTATCTGATGACTTGATAATTCTTTTTATATATTCTCAGATAATAAATTTCCAGAGCCTGTAGAAATTTATATATCAGTAGAAACAGATGCAGAAGGTGAAAAAAAAAAATGTATTGAATCAATATGGATGTATTATGAACTTGTGATTTTATCGACAAATTAGGTGCAACTTTTTCAGAATACATTCAATTTAATTTGACTCTGTATTCTGATTTGTTTGACGTTCAGTGGAATTCTGACTTAAAACAGTTATAATATTGGATATTATATGAATTTGTGATTTTAGGGGTGAATTGGTTACAACTTTTTCAGAAATACATTAAACTTCATTTGCTAATTAATTTGCTGTACTGTGAAATTCTCACTTAAAACAGTTGGTGGAAAAAAAAATTTCATTTCTTTTCGTTTAAGCGAGCAAATATAGTGTTTTAATAAATTATTATGTATTAAACAAAAAAAAATCATAGTAATACATACGAAACACAACAAAGACTACGTACGTACTACGTGATAATAGTTATTGAAGTTTTAATATTTATACTTTTTCCACTCATATCGATATACCATTGTTCCAATAGTCGGCCACTTTTACATTAACTTTTCTGTGTACTAATTTCAAATTCATGTCTTAATATTATTATTTTATTATATATAAGTATATAACATTAATTAGGTTCACCACTCCAAATCTATAATATAAATCTATAATAACGATAAATCTATAATAACGTTAACATTATAAACTAGTTTCATTTCATTTAAATTATTATTTTATTTAAAAAAATGCGATTATGAAATTAAATTACTGAATTTAACTGAAACTACTGGTACCTATTTGGTAAGGGGCCTAGGTCTTACAATTTTTAAGACGGCATACCGGTGCACCAGCACACGCCTGTTTCCGTAGCAAAATTAACCGGTAAATTACAAAAAATTACCGGTAAAAAACTTGAATAAATAAACATATATACATATATACGTACAGCGTTCAAAATAACCATTCCAATAACAAAATAGAAGTAAAACATTTCTAGAAGGAACCTATAAGTTGCGCTTATGTCACAGAGCTTAGCTTATAGTCAAGGCAGCTTTATACAGTCTTTCATATAATGAATGAAAGGTTTTTAGCTGTGTTACCTTGCAGTTATGTTATCATACCTTCTAGCACTATTGCATTTTCTATAACTATATCAACATTTTATGTACCTGTTAAAAAAAACACATAAATTTCAAAAAACAAACAGATTCTGTTTAACCGTTGTTCTTTTAGTGTGCCAATAGTAACAGGATACATCAATTAAAGCTAAAAAGTCTAAAAATGTTAAAGTAAAATTTTAATAAGTATTAAATATAAGACAACTTATAATTAGTATGTACTTATCGTTAAGTTATATAAACGCTAATATATTAAATTATCATTTTATTATATATATATATATATATATATATATATATATATATATATATATATATATATATATATATATATATATATATATATAGAGAGAGAGAGAGAGAGAGAGAGAGAGTGAGAGAGAGAGTTTAAGTAAACGAAGTTATACTAAAATTATACTATCTATTAAACTAAAATAAGTTTTAATATAACGTTTGCTTAATCTTTAAGCAAAAAAAGTTTTTATTAAGCGAAAATTACTTTAAACTTTCGAAAACATAGCAAATGTTTGCACAAATACTTGCTTGTTTCAAAAAAAATATCAAAAACAATATAACTAAATTGATTTTACTTTTTATTGACGATATGTATGTCAGTTTTATGACAATATGTCAATGGATATTAAAATTATACCTACATAAATTGATTGTCTGTAAATTATAAATATTCATACTCAACAATACTCGTCTCCCTTATTTTCTTAAAATTTTTTAAACGTTGATTGGTTGACTCCGAAAAAAGAAGAAATACTATTTTCACGGAAAAAGGCCAGAATTGCTTCTTAATTTCCGTGAATTTTCACGGAATTTATAATTTTCGAGTTAAAAGGGAACCCACGAGTGCACAGAAAGATGAAACAAGTGCATTGCCTAAAGTTTTTAAAATTAACGATGAAATTTTTTATGATCAAAGTGTAGTAGCTGATGAATTAAATAAGTTTTTTGTATCGGTTGGTCCTAATCTTACTGAAAAAATTCCTATCTTGACAAATAAAATAAATGATTATGCTCTTCCAATAACTTCGTGCTTAAATTCCTTTAAATTATCCTTTGAGGAGTTTGAACTCTTCTTTAAAATGCTTAGACAATAATCAGTTGGTCACGATGATATTAATTGTAACGTAATTATCGATTCTAATGATGTTATTAAAAATATTCTTTTTAATTTTTTACATTGTTCAATGAAGCAGGTAGTTTTTCCTAAATTTGACAGAGTTTTACCGATATTTAAGAGAAGTGATGCAACCAATGTTTTTAATTATGGCCTAATCTCTATATTGTCCTTTTTTTTAGTTTAAGGGAGAATTTTATATAACGTAATTTTCAATCATTTATCTTCGAACAATTTACTATACCAAAAAAGTATGGTTTTAAAAAAAGTAATTCAAAAGAACACACAATACTCCAAATTACCCGCAGTATTGCTGAATTTTTTGAGAAATCCAAATATACGTTGGGATTTTTGATTGGCTTATCAAAAGCCTCTGGATTCAATTGATCAAAAAATTCTATTAAAAAAGTTTGAGTAATATGGAAATCTAAGGAAGCGTTTTAATGTTACTAAAAAGTTATTTAAGCAACCGTAAACAGTTGATACATAGTAATTCAATTGTATCTTCCAATTTATTAGATTTAACTTTTGGGGTCAAAAGTTAAATCTTTTTTTTTTTTCAAACCAATTTTGGAAAGTCAAGTATTTTATTTCGAGTTTTTCTGTGGAACAGAATAATTTTGAAAAACTTTGATTTTTCCCTTTAATGGAATTACCCTTTATTTAAAAAAAACTAAAAGAAATCTTTTTATCTATTGAAGAAACCTTAATATTTTAAACACTTTTATATCGAATGAATACCTGTAATATCTTTTATATCAAATCACTTTTATATCAAAAATCACTATCACTTTTATATCGAATGAATACATGTAATAGTTTATCGGATTCTCATCTTATGTTTTTATGAAAATAGTATTTTATAAAGTATATTAAGGTAAACTGAACAAGTTTTTTTTAATTTCAAACTCTTATGAGATTTTGATTTAAATATTTTTCTAGTATTTTGTTATTTTCTATATATTTTGTTATTTCTTGATATTTTTCGTGGTTCTCTGCGGCAAAACCTAATGGTCTTCTTTAAGTCTCTGCATTCTTATTGATATTTGTATTTATTTTACTTTTATGGTTTACTTTTATTGTATAAAAGTAAACCATAAAAGTAAAATAAAGAAAAGGAGATGGTCCGTAACTGAAATGTTTCCTGGGAAAGTGGGCCATAATTCTATTAGAATTCAATACTAGACAAAACTAATTATTCATCATTTAAAAAAGATTTAAGGATTATTTTTGCTCTGTTTAATAATTTGAGCATTGTGATTTTAATGTTGACATTGGTTTTAAATTTAGGCTGTTGTAGATATCTAAATTGCTTAGTAATCATATATTTTATTAACCGTAAAAAATATTAATTGGACAAAAGT
>NC_088923.1:22147500-22177500 GCF_038396675.1 Hydra vulgaris
AATGTTTTAAAATTTTAGCTTATTATCACTCTATTATTTTAATTTCAACAACTCAGCGGGCTTCTATTTGCATAATACAATAGTTACCCAGCTTCTGTTTTCCATAACAAAGCAAAGTTATTTTTTTTTCTTCAATTCTTTTGTCTTTATCACTTAAAACTTGTTCAAGTGCATCAAACCTTTGAGCAAGTATGAATGGTTTTTCTTTTTTTGAAAACTCTGCTAATTTTAAAACTTTTTTTCATCCTAAAAGTTTGGAAGAATTTTTATATTTTAATAGATTTTTTATTTTTATTAACTTTTTATGTAAATTTTGTTTTATTTATTTCATTTGAATGAAATTATATTCATTTAATTTGTAAATTAAGAAATGATAATGGCAATGCACAGTGGGCCAGTAGGTGGACAGAATGGGAAAAATTTTAGTTGTCTAATCTTGAAAACTTATTTAATTTTAGTATCTATATATATTAAGTGAAATTTATTGATAATTTATTTATATTAAATCCCTTAGTTACCAGAACTCTGAGTATTTGAATATTGAAGTTAAAAATAAAAAAAATTATAAATAGTAATTTCGGTGACTTCATATAGTAATTTCGGTGACATCGTATAGTAATTTCGGTGACATCAACGTTGTGTGGTATTTCAATTACATCTACATTTTTAAAACAAAAAATTAGTACTTGTTATTTAAGAGTATTTAGAGATTAGAAAAACTATTTTGTGAAATAAATTTGTCATAGCAAGTTATCTTAGTTATACTTTGAAAATTGTAGATTAAGAAAAAAAATCTTTAAGAAATTTATTTTTTGTCACACCATAACTAATAATTGCCACAATTTGCCGTGAACAGTCTCATATTTATTTGAGCTATATGATGCTTCAATCAAGTTTCCATTGATTGCTCTTCCCCTTAAATCCCCGTTCAGATTTTATATATGTTTTAACTTGGTTGCTATGGTACTTAATTTTGCATAGCAACAGCCTATTTTTACATTAACATTCTTTTAACAGTATTTTATTTGCACTAAGTACACAATATTGGGCGTATGTATTAAAATGAGATTCACAATTCTTATGAGGTTAATTTTTTTTAGTTGCTATGAAAACCTTACTTTGCATAGCATAGCAACAACATATTTTCGGTAGTTGTTAGTAATTTAATTACTAGCACTAACAGTAACTTAATTACTTTTAATATTAACTACTAACACTTGTAGTAACTTAATTACTAACAAGAAATAGTAGGCCACATCACATATATATTACAATATTAATCTTTTAAATACAAATAATTTGTTATGGTTTTATTAAACTTAGACATTCATAATTTTTTCCAAAAGAACAATCTTAGTATTTCAAAACCAAATATTACTGAAAATATATTAAAATTTACTCAGCCAAAAATTGCTGAATTTAAAGATGTTGATTTTAGGCATGCTGTTCAACGATTTCTTTACTTCTATAAAAAAAAGTTTGAAAAGAAGTTTGTGAATTGGCTTAATGAATATTTAATTGTCAGAAAAAAAAGACAATGATCCAACTGCAAGTAGAAGTGGTAGAAAACCAGTTACATTTGATGATAAATCTAATAAAACTAAAAAATGGAGTGTATCTGGGTTACTTGAATCTCATTTATCCAATTAATTATTTTTTGCTGCTAATAAAAAATTAGGAGATGAACATATTGTTATTGCTGCCAAGAATTATTGATGTCAGTCTTACAAAAGCTTCCTATAAATTGATTTGAATTAGAGCCTTGGAGAAAGAATATAACCTGAAAGAAAGAATATCTACCCTGCTTACAATGATGTCAGGGATACAAAATTGAAATGTTATCCTGCATATATAGCAGTGGAGGGCTATTTAGCTTCAGTTCCTTTAAAAGATTTAATGATTCATACTTTGCAAAGAATCTGTGCAGTTCAGGAACTTGTGGTGAGGTACTTGATATTGAACAACAAAGCAATAAAACAATGACACTCACGTGTAAGGCTGGTTTTGATGGTGCAACTGGCACCATCAAAACCAGCCTTACCCAAAAGATGTTAATGACATCTGAAGACTTAAAGAGATCCCCAAGTACCGCGACAAGTTCAATCATATTAAGAAAATGTTTAAAAAAAAATAGGCCAACTTTTTTTGATTAAAACTAAGTAATAAATGCATATCAATAAAATTAAAATTGTCATTTTTATTGTTTGTTTCCGAATCTGTATACTGTTAGCCGCAATCTGGATACTTGATAATTTATTTAATGCGTGTTTAATTCATAACAGTTTTGGTATGACGTCATTGAAATTTTTTTTTCAAGATATCCTATTATTTTTCTGCCACAATCATCAAATCATGTTTATTTATATAACTTTTTACTGAATTCCAAAAAAACTTTTGTAGTACAGTTAAAAATAAAATAATATATATGGTTTTCATATTTGTGCAACGCAACTTGTTTTTAACAATTGTAAGTACAAATCTTTATCAAGATTTTTATATAAAAATATTTAAAATATTTTATATCGAATTTATTTTGTAAAGTTTTTATTATGTGTTTAATCTACTTGAAGTTTTCTAAGTGACAAAATTGCAATGATTTGGGTGAAAATAGAAAAGAGGTGTAGCATAACATGTTTGGTCAATTTTCAAAATTGAGTTTTTAATCTTAAAACTGCTTTTCCTGTAATTTTTTGACTTATGTTAAAAAAAAGGTTTTAATGTGACACGCCTAAAAAATACGACATGAATTGAGGAATGCCAAATATACAACGTTGTATAAAAGCACTCTACGATGATTTGACAATTTAAATCACTTTTTATTTTGAACTATTGCCAAAATATTAAAGTTATTGTGTTATCTGGTTTTAATACCTTTATGTTATATAATATTTATATAATATGTTTTAAATGGGTTTATTAAGTATTAAAGTTAATGGTAAGCTGTCTGGTTTTTATGCAAGGTATAAATTGTATAAAAAAGGGCATAAAAATATATACTTCATGTTTTTATTGCTTTTTTAAGGATGATACCCTGATGGGGGTTTTTAGGAATGAGGATTAAAACATTCTAAACATCACATAAACGTTACACACCACAGTATTGAATCCTTATAAGGGTCAATATTCATTTCCTGGCATTACACTACATAATTTACAGTTTTATTCAATGAAATGATCTGTTAATAATGATCTGTTTTATTCAATTTTTATACTCTTTCATTGAGTTTTTCTGTATATAATACTTGGAGTATTATTTTTTTTATTTTTATAATACTGCTGCTTGTTGTTATGTTTTATGTCAAATTGAGGAATTTTGTTATATTATGTTAATTGGTTTATCGCATTATCCTTACCACAACGATGACAATCATTTATAATTTTAGTGTTTTCTGATAAAATTATGACAATTACTCACACCGATAATAAATTAAAGAGTTAAACTACTTATATTATTTATTCCTACCATAATCAGATTTCTAATTTTTCAGCCTAATTTATCCATTAATTAATCCAGATATTACTTTATCACAAAAAAAAAGTTCTGTTGTTTCTTCCTGGTGAGTAAATTAAACATAAACTAATATTAAATTAAAGAGTTAGAATGCATTGTATCAATTGAATAAAACTAAACAAAAATTAAACATAAAAAAGGAATATTTCCACTAAACCATATAAAACAAATTTAATGTAAAACGAATATTTCCAATAACCATGTAAATTAAATTTAAATGTACATGTTCTAAATAAAAAACAAACAGCTACACCATAAAGTAAACACTTAATTTAAACATAAACAAAACTTAGAACAAACAATAAATTGTATAAAATTAAAGTAAATATAAACTAAAAAAAGAATGAATAATATCACTAAACTGTACAACCTAAATAAAATATAAATTAAATATATAACAAGTATCTGCAGCAAACCGTACTGGTTTAAACTAAATAAACACTAAAAGATTAATTTTAATATAGCGTATATATGAATTTATTCATAAAGAGAATATAAAACAAGTGACTTGAATAAATCATATAAATTGAACTAAGTAGAAACTAAATATAAAACAAATTATTTTACTAATAACCGTATAAATCAAACTAAGTTAAAGTTAAAGCAAATATTTGTACTAAAATATACAAAAGTTAGTTATAATAAATAATAAATATAAAACAAAGAAAATTAACTATTTAGCCATATAAACTAAATCTAAACTAAACATAAAACAATCACTCTATTAAACCATATAAACTAAATATATATTAGGATATAGCTCTCCTAATTGAATTGATTTTGATGGAAGACTAATAGGTACTAACAAGACAAGAGCAGTTTACTTCAAGTTTCTTCATGATCAGTCCATATATATTCATGATCAGTCCATGAATATTGGTGGGTAGAGCAATGTCCATAATGAACCATTAGTTTTTGTAATAATAGTAATAACAATGAATTCAGATATTTATCTTGCAGATACAAGTGATACCTCCGCCATTCACATACTCCTGATTATTTAGTTGATGTTGCTGTAAATTCTATAAACAAATGCAAAAGACAATTTGGTTGTAAAGTTTGCAGTGTAGTAACTGATAATGCAGCACATGTGTTGAATATGACACAACAATTGGAAACTTAAGATAATGTTAATATTATTGTTTATGGATGTTCAGTTCATGTTCTTAGTCAATTGGCCCAAGGTTTGGCAATTTCAAACATCAAGGAACAGAGAGTTCAAGTTGCTACTGCTACATACAAAGCAAAAGAGGGGTTACCACTTTTAACTGGCTGGCTGTCTTGAATCCTATCTAAAACATTGGCCGATTTTGTTAACAATTTGTGAAGAAAACATTGTAATAATTGATAAGAATGTTACAAATATTGCAAATGTAGAAACCAATTACTGTTGCATTAGACCTGATGCAGTAGGACAGTTGTACTATTAGTGACAGTGTAGTGAAAAACCTTGAGAAGGAATTAAGTCTAAAGCTTAGCCAAGATGGTAAAAAGAAGTTATCTAAAAGAATACAGCAAGCAAAGACCCCAATAAAGCCATGTGATTGGTGGAAATCTCACAATGGTTGTGTGAATCAGAAATTACTGAAAGTCAATGATCGGTACTAACTGCTGTAGCTTCATCTGCAGGAGTTAAAAGAATATTGATATAATTTGGTCTTGTGCATTCAAATATAAAAGAGATGAGAAAGCAGACAAATTGGCTTTCTTATTCAAAGAGTTTAATCAAAAAGCATTGGAATCAATAAATTTATTTGGTTGATTTTTTAAAATTTGTAAATACTTAACATTAAAAAAGATATTTCTCTGTTTCAAATTGATTAAGTTATGATATTATAATATTTAAAAAAATTAACAATATGTTATTGAAAGTTTATTTTTTGAAAATGTAATAAAATGTATGAAAGTTTATGCCATTATGATTATGAGTTTATGATTGTAGATAACTAAAGATTTTTTAACTAAAATTACAAAGAGACAATTATGCAATAATCAGCCCAAGTAACAACAAATATAAAAACTAAAGAAACATTTAAAAATAAGGAGCTTTTTTCAATATTTAGAATAGCTTTTTTTTATCCCCCTACACCACCACTACCCTATGTTACCCTTGCTATATACTTTCATATACTTGTCTTCACCTTAATAAGTAAAGCTGATGCATGTAACACTAACAATAGTTTACTTTTCAGAAATATGCCATTTTGACAAAAATAGGTCTCAATAGGGCTTGAATTTTTATCATAATTTTATATAATTTTTTGGCGAGGCTTGATTTTTTATCGAGGATCGCCAAATAAGAGGGTATGGAATATCAAGTTTATAAAAAGTTTTTAGGTCTCCGTAATATATATATATATATATATATATATATATATATATATATATATATATATATATATATATATATATATATATATATATATATATATATATATATATATATATATATATATATATATGTATATATATATATATATATATTATATATTATATATATACATATATATATAATATATATATATAATATATACCAGGACCACTACAGCCTTCTCGACTGTAGTGGTCCTCTCAACCTTGTGGAGGCGAATAAAATTAAAAAAAAAACAACTCAGAGCCCTACTTCTACCTAAATACCTAAAAAGAAATAACTAATAATTAATAATAGATAAATAACTTTAACAATTAAAATTTTTTCTGACAAAAATTTTCCATTGAAGTTTTCTTAATACAAGTGGTTTTAATATTTTCTCATTCATTTTAAGTTAAAATATAATTTGAGGTAAAAATAATATGAGGTTAAATAATTTATGAAGTGTTTTTTAGTTTGTTATTTACAAAAATGTTTATTAATTACAAATAAATAAATTGAAAATTATAAATTAACATTAAAAACTAGAAGAACTTTTTTTTTTCTTTCAGAAATGTCGGAAAATATTTAGCCATAGGTTTAGTAAAAACTTTAGAGTCATAAAATGCCAATTTGTGTATCTCCATAAACGCGCTCTTTCAAACAATATGAAGATATGAATTTTTTACTAAGTTTCTATTTGTTTTTGTGTCTGATACTTTACATATTAATAGCCATAGTAAAAACTATGTATTGTCATTAGTTTTGCTATTATAAGTTTTTTCTATGCTTGTATGATTAAAAATTTTAATTTTGGTTTGAAAAATTAGCTTTAATTTACCATTAAAAATGATCGTATAAGACATAAGTTTAGTAATCTTTTTGGAATTTTTTTTATTTTTTTTGCATTTACAAAAAATAACAAATGGTATTTAAAAAAAAGGTAAATTAGTTTTGTTTTGCTAACTTGATATCAAACACTTGATCTGCTTATCACCCACAACCTAATAAACAGATAAAAGAACTAAGGGTGAGTTGCTGGTAGGGATAGCTCTTTTACTTACTTTTTTTTTACTTACACAAAGTTAATTTAATTATCAAAAAGGTTAATTTTTATCAAAAAGTAAATTACAAAAGTAATTTAAAACGTTTTATGTAAATTTACATTTCCGTATAAGTAATTAATTTTTTTGAAATGACTTTTACTTTTAATATAAGTTTTTTTAATGGCTTTAATATAAGTTTTTGAAACGACTTTTACTATAACGTAAGTTTCTTTACTTCCAAAAGTAAGTTATGTAAAAGAAGATTACACCAAAAAGTAATTTACTTTTACATGTAAAAGTAAGTCACAAAGCTGTTTACTTTTACATTTAAAAGTTAATAACTTTTGAAAATTACCTTACATAATATAAAAGTTTCTCAAATTCCTGTAATTAACATATACCTATAAAAGTAACTAATTAAAAAAAATTATATTAAAAAGTAACTTACATATGAAAGTAAATTACATAAAAGTAATAAGCTACCAAATATAAATTAAATTTACAAATTAAATAATATTTTTTACGTAAGAATTTTTTATTTTAAAGTAATAACAAATCTATATTAAAAATAAATCATATAAAATAAAATTTAAATTACATAAGCTTACATTTTATATAATTTGTAAAGTAAAGAAAAAGTAATTTATATAAAACAAGTAAATAAATTTGTAAAGTAAATAAAAAGTAATTTATATAAAGTAAGTAAATAAATTTACATATATTTTACAAAAACTTTGACAGGATCTTGTACAAAAGTAATGCAAAAAAGTAAAACTTCACTAACATTTAGTTTGCCGCAACATTTGATTTGCGCGTTTTAAGGTATTTCTTCCCTGTAAAGTTTGAAAAAAACAATAATACAGGGTGAGGCAAAATTAACTCCCCTATTTGAAAGAGCTATTATTTTTTATTTTGATATTAACTGTCTTTTTTTTTTTACAGTTGTAAAGTAGAATAGCATAAAATTAATTATGAATTGATTCAATCCGCAACAACGTGCAGAAATTGTGACTATTTTTATTCAATAAAATAAGTCAGTTGTGTTAACTCAATGAGATTATCGAAAAAGATATCGTAATTAATCAGTACCTGATAAGAAAACAATTCATGCTTCATCAAATCGATTTGAACATATATGGTTATTCTAACATATAAGTATGGAACAACTTTAGACTCTCACCATTCAGGAAGACCAAGAACCGCCCGCTCTGAAGAAAATATCGCTTGTGTTCGTCAAAGTGTTGCAGAGTCACCAAAAAGATCAACAAAAAGACGTGCTCAACAATTAAACATTTCTCAGCACTCTCTTCGACGAATTTTGAAAAAAGATTTACACCTTTTCCCTTACAAAATCCAGAATATAGTGCAAAAGCTATTGCCCAGAGATCATAATCAGCGTTTGAAGTACAGTAATATCATTTTGAATCTTGCGAGAGAAATTGATAATTTTAGTGAATAGATGATAATGAGTGACAAAGCACATTTTCATCTCAGTGGCCATGTCAATAAACAAAATTTTCGATTCTGGGGAAGTAAAAGCCCACAAATCATTCATGAAACATCATTGCATCCACAAAAATAACAGTTTGGTGCGCTATTCATGCCAAAAATGTCATTGGACCTTATTTTTTTGAAGACGAAAATAGGCAAACAACGACTGTTACTGGTGATAATTATCGACAAATGATCTGAGACTTTTTAATGCCACAAGTGGAAGAACAAAATCTGGACAATATGTGGTTTCAACAGGACGGTGCCACACCACATACAGCCAAAGAAACAACACTGATTTTGAAAGACCTTTTTCCAGGTCAATTAATTTCTCGTTTTGGTGATTTGCATTGGCCTGCAAGATCACCTGATTTAACAGCTCCAGACTTCTTTTTATGGGGTTATTTAAAAGAAAAGGTGTACGTGAATAAACCACAAACTCTTGATTAACTGAAAAGCAATATTCAAGAAGAAATAGAAAACATACCGGTTGAAATACATAAAAAAGTAATGAAAAATTCAATAAAAAGAGCTGATTTGTGTAGAACCGCTAAAGGCGGACATTTAGTTGATATCATTTTTGAAAATTGACAAACAAAAAGTTTAAATGCTTAATAAACATATCATTTGCAAAAAAACAAAAATCTTTCATTTATTTCAACTGTAATATACGTATAACCCGAGCTGCAGCTGTAGCTAAGCAATGACTTATACATAGATTAAGAAATAGTCTTAATCTACGCATCCAGTGATTGGAGCCTGGAAAAAAAAAATACCCTAAAACATTAACCATCCCTACCCAAATGTAAGGGCAACAAATTAGTAACTTTTATTTTTTATTTTCTTACACTAAATTTAAGTCAACAGGTTTTAAAATTCAAAACTCAAAGGTTATGATTATATAAAGTTTACACGCAAACCGAATAAGGTGGATGTTTCAACATTTTACTAAACATTATAATGTGATATAAACAAGAACATACTTAAGTTTGGCACTTAAGTATGTTTTATTTACCAAAAGCATATTTATTACCAAAATCATTGGTTTTTTATAATTATAATAATATTACATCTCGAAATTTACACAAGTAGACATTATTATATTATTGGTTACGATAAAGTCTTTAAATGAGTTTAATATGGTTTTTAACAACACATTAAAAGACCTCATTTGTATGTAACTAATAATAATACTGTTAGTTAAAGGTGCTGTTGATGAGATAATTTTAATCAGTTTGATGATAAAAGGAATCACCGCATTTTCAAATTATGAAACCTTTTTACATTGCGTTTCACGCGGTATAATTCCACGCAATACTTGTATTTATATCAATTTAAAATTAAATCTTGTATTTTGTTTAATTTGTATTTTCATGAAGAATATTTTTTAAACCATTTTTTTTATATGTTGAAAAAATAAAATTATTCAAATTTCTGTTATTTATGCAATATTTCTTCTTTAGTATGTTTTTTTAGAAAATAATTTCTCTTTTTCTAAAATAACATACTAAAACAGGAGGATTTGATATTTCAGCTCTATATATATTAATTTTTTATATATATTCCAAAAAAATACAAAGCTATAATTGTCAAATAAAAAAAATTTATTAAACTCAAACTTAAGGAAAACATGTGATCATCAATTTTTAATGACAAGTTTTTAATGACTTTATTATGTACAGATATTTAGGGGCTCAGCAATAAGACTATTTTTGTCTTCTTCTTGCCCCCACCATTCGTATATTTTACCAAATAAAAGTAATAATTTGAAACGGCAAATTTAGAAAAATAAAAAATTATAAAAATTAAAAATGAACCACTGCATTAAAGAATGTCTTTTTGTAATAACAAAAAAACAAAAATCAATGACAAAATTAAATTTGAAAAAAAAATAATTTAATAACTATCGAATTAATAATAACAAAAATGAGAATTTAGACAATATTATTACTTTGTTTGAAAAATACAAATGATATTATAGACTAAAGTCACTTATAAAAATTTAATTTTTTTCGTTATTCTTTGTGAAATTTCGCGTCATTTGATTAAATTAACTTTCGCTCCGAACTTTTGAATGAGAAACATAATTTGACTGTCAGACAAACTTATAACTTGATTTAGAATAATATTTTAAATCCCCTAAATAATTGGGAGGTTGCTCAAAATTTATATAGTCATTAAATTTAAGTTCAAGTCAGAGACTTAAACTTAAATTAAGTTTAAAATGTTAGAAAAATGTATTTATAAATGTTATAAACTCATCGCTCTCACTCTAATGGCATAAAAGGGAAGTCAACTTTTTAGGGGTTTATTGTTAACAGACTCCGATTATCGCAATACTTTTGAAAAGCTTTACATAAACATGAGTATATAAATGTTTGGAGTTTGCTCCATGTCATTACAGTTAAATTCTCAAACAAAAACAAAAAGCTTGCCATGGGCCTGATTATAAATATGTGATTGGAATCTGGTTGATTAAATATTGTGATTTGCACTTTTGTTAACTTTTTTACTTTAAATTTTTGAAAATTTAAAGTAAAAAAAGTAATAAAAGTTTACTGAAATAAAAAGAACTTGAGGTTATTTCATCTGTATGATAAAATAACATCAAGACACTTTTCTTCACAATGAATCATATAATTTTAAATTTGAAAGTGTGCTTTTTTGAACCATCCTTCTAAATTTGCTATGTTAAATGAATTAAAATTAGCTGTTGTTGCGGTTATGAAAAGTTATAAACTTTTTTCAAGTTAATTACTTTTACTTTTTTCTTTTTTAAATTAATCTTGAAGTTATTTACATTAGTTATTTAAAAGATTTTTTAAAAGACTGTCTGGTTTATTGTTCTTGCTTTGGAAAAGGCTTGCATTTTGAAATTTTATTCTAAGTTTTGTATTTTGGCTTCTTTTATTCAGCATGGTGGTTGTTAAAAATCTAACAAAAATGAAAATTATTTTTGGAAATGACTAACTAGAATAATTGTTAGATAATAGAGTAATAAAGGAATAATTGTTGCCTGGAATAGACAAGTTAAAATTAGTTCATTCCAGGCAACAGTTTTATGAATAGCTATTCATAAATAAATTAAAATAAAGAAATTAATTTTCATTTCTGTTAGAGTGGTTGTTATGACCAGAGTTGATAATGTCACCTGGCGGCAAAGTAACTTTCTGCCAAAAGCCCGACTTTTTAGAGAGGCGGAAGCTGTTGGCGGCGGCCTCCAGAAAAAATTGTGGAGGCAGAATCATTTGGAGGTTGCCCCCAATAGCTTCTGCCTTCCAACTGGCTTCAGCCGCCAAATTGGAGGCACAAATATTTGCCTCCCGCCAGGGGATGTAATAAAAAATAGGTGCTCATTTGCTTCAAACCAAATAAATATTAACTAGAAATAAATGTTAAATATTTGACATCAAGTTTCATTTTGTATGATTATTTACAAAATTTTGAGTATTTAAAAAAATTCTATTTATTTTTTTAAACTAATAAAGTTTTTTAAACTAATAAACAAAATAAGTTAAAAAATAAGTAGAATAAATAAGTTTTTTTATTTTTAAAAAAAAAATTTAAAATTTGGAAATTTTAATTTTTTTTTTAATAAATCTTTTTGAAAAAAAAAAAAAAAAAAAAAAAAAAATTATAATAAGTAATTAAATTGACTGATTTTGATTTAAGTTTTTTAGAACAAGTGCTAAAATTTGTATCTATTTTATTATTTGCCATAACGTTAAATACTTATTTTTAATAATTGGATATTGTAAAAGTTATTGAAAAGATATCTGCTAATGTTTATTAAAAATTTGCGACCACGCTGTATTATGCCAATAGTTTTGCCATATTATAACAACAACAACAAAAAATTTATAAACTTATATAAATGTATATGCTTTTATAAATATTATTTAAATTTTACTCTATACTTTTAAAACGTTTAAAAATATAGATTCATCTACTTTTACGCGTTTTAAAGTTTTAAGCGGTTAAAAGTTTAAAACAATTAAAAGTTAAAAATTTATTCGATAGCCCTAGAAAAACAACTGCTCTGACAAAATTTTAATTTTTTTTTTTCAATTTTTTCAATAGTCAATAAATCATATAAAACAAAACTTTGATGTCAAATATTTAACATTTGTTCTCAGTTAATATTTTAATTGCTCGTTAACTTACAAACGTGCAATTATTTTTCATTAGTCTGCCAGCTGGAGGTAAATATTTCTGCCTCCAATTTGACGGCTGCCAATAGAAGCTGTTATATATGCATTTGAGTTAGCTCATTTGTACATTTAGCATTTCAGTTAGCTAGTTTTGAAGTATAGTTGGCAAATGTCAAATATCGAGGATCCTTTTTTTTGTGTGTGTGCCTCTAGTTGGCAAAAAACACATATGACCCCCTCCCACCCCATCCCCAATAAGAGACCTCTTTGGGACGGCCCTACCAACAACCACACTGAATATGAGAAGCGAAAAGCAGCAGCATCGCTACAAATATGCCAGGCTACTTTACGGTAAATTTTTATCAGGGGCACTAACCTATTTGTTACCGAAAAATTTAATACTAAAACAAATAAATCAAAAAAATGCTTTTCAAAGCTTTTTTGCAAAAAATCTTTCTTTCTAAAAGTTTATAAACTCCAACTTTAAAGAAAAACAAAATATTAGAGAAAAAAGTAAGGGTACGATCCTCCTTGCCCAGGAAATAAATTTAACATGCATGTTCATCGAGACTACGCAAATGCTGTCAAGATAAAGTAAAATCAACGTAAAGCCTGAAAGATCAAGTAAAATCTAAAAAAAAGAAAAAAGAGATTCCAAAAAGTGGAGTTCTCCAGTTGGCTCTGAAAACAATTTTAAAATGTAATTTTATTAAATTTACACAAATGCTGGTAGTTTCAGAGTTCTTGCTAGTCTGGAAGGTAGTCTGGAATGTGTGAAAAAAAGCATACAAGTTTATTCTAAAGCAATATTTTGATTGAATAAGATTTTATTTTTCTAATCATCCTTGTGCGGGTTGAACACCAACGAAGCAAAAAGGAGGTTATTTGGGTGCCCACAACCTATAGTAGAAGATTGAACAGCTTTCCTTACCATCTTTTTTCAAATAGATTATAAATGATAAAACGCAACAAAAGATTATATCTGATAAACATTCCTTTAATCATATAAATTATATCAGATAGTTTAAATGACTTTTGAAAACTATTTTAGCAGTCGATGTCCTTGCGGATACCAAAAATTTTATATTGCATCATTTTACCATAACAAAAAATACTTGATTGAAAAGGTAAATACAACAAAAAAAAAACTGGAGAAAAAGCACGCTCTAACGAATATTGACTTAGTCAAGGTTTTCATATGCATGAATTACCCATAGCTTAGAAATTATGCCCCTTCTTCCCCCTGCTGAAGTTTTATTATGGCCACTAACATATTTCTGCTCAATAAAAAGAAAAGAAAAAGAAAATCAATGATTATTTAGCAGTCCCTAATAACACTTATGCGGCAGGAAGGCCATCTCTACACTACTGGTGTACTCGCATGTTGATTATGTTTGCCCCTAATTATAATAGAACTACCCTTTATGATATACGTGAAAAAAGATCCTTTCTCGATGCCCCACCACAAACACTGCCCATATACATCAAAGTATTACCTGAAGTATTACCCAGAAGTGCCCTCAAACAGGCAATGGATTTGAATACGCTACCTATCTCAAAATTTATGTTAAACCAACTATTCTTTGTTTAAATAATATAACTTACATTTTACTTACAAAGTAAAGTATAAAATTTCAAAGAAAAAAGTTATTTTTATTTGTAAATGTAAATAACAATTTTTTTTAAATTACTATTATGTAAGCTATTTTTGCTAATTAGTTACTTTTATACGTAAAAGTAATTTGTTGTTATGATGTAGTTTTGTTTTTCTTTGTAAAGTAAGTGTTATGCTTTTTGAATATTATATTTACGTAAGTTTACTTCAATAACTTTTTTTACATTTAAAAAGTAAATTACATTTCTATATAAATTTTTTACATAATTATAACCAAAATTACTTTTCAAATTAATTTACTTTACACGACTTACCATTAAAAGTAAGTTACATTTACAAGTAAAAGTAAAAATGCAAATAACTTTTACTTGTAAAAGTAAAACTTTTTCAAGTAACAGTTACTCATTAAAAAAACTTAACTTAAGTAATTAAGTTTTGCACGTTGTATAATTTATGTAAAAAAAAAACGAATTATTTTTAAATGTAAGTAAATTATAATTTTTTATATGAGTTATATAAAGTAGTTTACGCTAAAAAGTAATTCGCGTTTTTACATCAAAATAAGTAAAAGTGCCATCCCTAGTTGCTAAAACCATTATAGTTTACTTTTTCCATTTGTGTCTAAATATTAAATAAATTTACATTGTTTTTCCTAATGTTAAAGGTTTTCAGTTGAAGTTTAATTTTGATACATTTCTTTTTTGCTTGTTCATTTAGAAGTAAAATTAATAAAGTATTTATAAATTGTTTGTTATTCACAAAAATGTTCATTAATTGCAAATAAGTACATTAAAAATTAAAAAACAAAATTAAAATTAATAATAGTTGAAAAATATTTTAGTTTTAGATTTGTTAAAAGTAGACGAGCATATGTTAATCCAAAATAACTTGATTACATCTATACCATTACTTGAAAAAGAATATTCAGTTTCTTTTAAATTGAAACCTGAGTCGTATTTCCAATTTTTCAGAAATGTTATTCACTTAACCACTGGAGATGATTATGGAAAATATGGGTCCAGAACCCCTGCTGTATTTGTGTATCCAAATAGCTTAGGTTTACAAATTGCTTCTGCAGTTAATGGAAATAATAACTATAACTTCTTAACCCAACCACTGTCGCTGAATGAGTGGTCAAGCATAAAAATATCGCAAACTCAACTCAATGAAACGTATATGTATACTGCGTATTTAAATGAATTAATGATTTATAGCACTAAAAATGATATGCCGCAAACTTTTTCTAATGTCTTAGTGTATGCTGCAAATCCATGGAATATCGCACTGGATGGTTTTATCAAAGATTTTAAAATTACAAATGGAAAAAATAGTGAGAATTTTACTAAATAAATATTTTTTAAATTATTCTGTTGAAAGTTTAATCATAATTTTTTATTTAAAAATAACTTTTCTAAAAACAATTACTGATGATTCAAAGTAAGAAAGTAATTGAAAAATACTAAATGAAAAAAAAATGCATAAAGGTGAATAGCATTTTTATAAATTTGCAGAAACAAAATTGTGGTAGTACAAAACACTGCACTATGCGTCGCTCTAATACAAAATAAGGAAATAAGCTTATAAATAAAGAAGCACTTAACATAATGAAACAAAAATTATTCTGCTATCATCTGATTCTTTGCTCAATGGTTTCTTACAAAGTTCCTCAATGTTCTATTCTAATATATGTTTTTAATAACTTAACAATAATAATAGCTATTTATTGCTAAAATTTAACAAAATAACAATTAAAATAATTTAAATGTTCATAATGTTAGTAAGCACGCTCTATATCAGCCGGTGACTTTGTATTCACTTTCAATATATTTGTCTGATCGTTTTTAATGTTTCAGTGATGTAGATAGCACGTTAGACGTAGGAAGGTGATTCCATACAGTGCTGATGGATAACATTCTTTTATTAGTTCTTTTTTGAATCAAATGGGATTTTTTCTGTATGCAGATTGTTCCATTAACTCATCAGGTTTTATTATTTTTGACGTAAGATATACACCATTTAACTTGTATGAAACCGTGAACAATTTTGAAGCACTCGGTTAAAACTTCTCTTAACTTTTGAGTTTCTACCGTTGTAATGTTAAACCATTTTAATCGCGATTCATGACTTAGATGTGAGAGGCTTCTTGTTCAGGTTGCTCTTCTATAAACTTTTTCAAGAGCTGCTATATTGTATTTTTTTGATGGATTCCAGGTTGGTGCTGCATATTCGAGAAGAGGTTGAACAAAGGTTTTATATGATATTTCAGCAATTGAGGTGGTGTATAATTCAAATGTGTGTTTAATTAAACCTAGCACTCTGTTAGCTCTGTCGGCACAGTAATTGATATGTTGGCTGTATTTTCCATCAGTAAATGTCATAACGCCTTGATCTTTTTCTCAATCAGAGTCTTTAATTCGAATTCATATTTTTTGATTGTAGTCAAAAATAGTATAATTTTTTTTTGATTATACTTACCAAAATGCATTAATTTACATTTACTTATATTAAGCTTCACCTTCCATTCCTGACACCATTTAGCTATTTTATCTATATCATTTTGTAATTCGTTTCTTAGTATTTCAATTTTGTCCAGCTCAGCATAAGTTTTTCTATCGCTGGCATATATTTTTATTACATGGAAAAGTTTATTTATAAAGGTCATTTATAAATATTTTGAATAAAAGTGGTTCAAGTGCTGATCCTTGTATTATACCACTTCTGATTGGACTCCAGTCAGACTGGTTTTCACCAAATACAACTCGTTTTTGTCTGTTGCTCAATAAAGATTTTATCCATGCAACAAATTTATTATTAAAACCAAACTATTTAACTTTATTGATAATGTATTCATGTGATACAGTGTCGAATGCTTTCACAAAATCAGTAAATAGGACGTCGAATGGATGCTTGTTATGTAAAGCTGTACTAACAAAGTCTCGACACTCTATCAAATTTGTGAAACAGCTCTTTTTTGGCACAAAACCATGTTGTTGCGTTGTGATAAGTTGTGATTACTTGTTATTAGATGTTTCATCATAAAGTCATGAATTATACTTATGGACTTGAGCCATCAATTCCGATTGATTTGTAAATATTTAAGTTTTCTAGTTTCTGTAATATTATGGTTTCACAAAAATTTCTGCATAGTTGTTTTCTTGAGTTAAGGATTGGTTCTCAAATTCAGGAAGCTCATTGTTTATATTATTTGTGAAGACTGATTGAAAGTGTTTGTTAATTGTACTAGCTATTGTCGTTTTGTTGGTGATTAAATTGCTGTGTTTATCTTGTATTAAATTGCTGTGTTTGTCTTGTATTATATTGACACTCGATTTTAATTTTAGTTTTGATTTAACATGCAAAAAGAAGTTTTTAGGTTCATTTTTTATTTTATTATTTATAAACTTTGGCATATATATAATTTTGACATATATAAAATTCGCCGAATGGTCACACGAGCAGTGAACGCCTGAGAGAAGAAATGAAGTACATTAGAATAAAGGAGAATTATTTTTCAAACAAAGCATATTTTGACAGTTGTCAAGACAAAAATAAAGATTAATAGAGGAATATTTAAAATAAGAAAGACAATGCACCTAAACAGTACTAACAGTAATAATAAAAAATAAATTGTTATATAAATACTAATATGAACTAAGATTAACAAGAAATATATCACCAAACAAAAAATAAATAAAACAAAAAATACATTAAAAAATAAAAAGTATGCATACAACAATGAAAGGCCGCTGGAATAAAGGCAATGCTGGAAGTACCTATGTGGTTTAAATCGTTGACATATTGCATGGTCTTAGTGGAAAATTTATTAGTATTTTCTGTTTGCACACTTTAGTTGTTTTAGTTTTGTTTCTGGCATTTTTATTTGAATTTTAATTTATTGTGCGTAGTTTTTTCTACCGGTGGTATGGTAAGTGAATAATTTAATTATTTTTATTTATATTGTGCAGTAGATTGACACTTTTTATATCATATCATCAAAAAAAATATTAGTGTTTTATAAATTTGGGTGTGGTTGGGTTTTGGCTATTTGTAGTGAATCCTTTTTTACTGCAGTATAGAATAAGCGTAAGTCGCGGGGTAAAACATAAGTGGCGATGACGCTTGTCTGACGGGATAAACTAGTTATAAGTGCTGATCCTCATCAAAACGCCAGTAATAATAAACGCGACTCTGAGAAATTTTTATCACTTAATCACTACACAAATTCTGTTTACATATTTTGGCATTAATGTTTTTTTTCCATTCTGAGGCCTTTCATTGTTGTGTGCATAATTTTTATTTATTAATGTATTTTTTGTTTTATTTATTTTTGGTTTGGTGATTTTTGTTTATCTTAGTCATATTAGTATTTATATAACAATTTATTTTTTATTATTATTGTTAGAACTGTTTAGGGCATTGTCTGTCTTATTTATACTTTAAATATTCCTCTATTAATCTTTTTTTTTGTCTTGACAACTGTCAAAATATGCTTTTTTTGAAAAATAATTCTCCTTTATTCAAATGTACTTCATTTCTTCCCTCTGGCGTTCACTGCTCGTGTGTGACCATTCTGCAAATTTTATATATGTCAGAATTATATATATGCCAAAGTTTATAAATAAATAAATTATATTATTTGTGAAGACTGATTAAAAGTGTTTGTTAATTGTATTATCTATTGTCGTTTTGTTGGTGATTAAATTGCTGTGTTTGTCTTGTATTATATTGACATTTTAATTTTAGTTTCGATTTAACATGCAAAAAGAAGTTTTTAAGTTCATTTTTTATTTTATTTATTAATAACAAATTAATAAATTATTAATAAATAATTCGAATTGCATTTTCTTTTTCTTTATATGATTAGATAATTTTTTGAATGCTTTTTAATATTCTTTTTTTTTTTTCAATCACGCTGTTTATTGTTGTGTTTAACATCTTAGATACTATTCGAAATTTGTACTGTGCACAATGTTTGTCCTGAACAAGTTTTTTTGCATATGAGTCAAACCAATTTGGTCTTTTTATTTTTTGCTTGTTTAGTTTTTTAAGAGGATTATATAATCAACATGCTTCTTCGTATATCGATAAGAATGGTTCATAACAAAGTTGAATACAATTGCAGGGTTTGAGTAGTTGTGATCAATTTATGCTATCTATATATAATCTTAGATTCTTGTAATCACCTTTAGCATAATTGTGAGGGTGGTTAAAAAAACGATGAAAAGATTGATTATTTTGAGTCGTATATTCT
Source organism: Hydra vulgaris (assembly GCF_038396675.1). Classification (NCBI taxonomy): domain Eukaryota; kingdom Metazoa; phylum Cnidaria; class Hydrozoa; order Anthoathecata; family Hydridae; genus Hydra; species Hydra vulgaris. Next base: position 22,166,916 of record NC_088923.1, read on the forward strand.
AATATTATACTACAATGTTCATGTGTAATGCTGCCAAGCATTGGCCCTGGAGATATCTCTGATATTCTGTCTTGTATTTCAGTAAATATTAGATTGATTGAAATGGATCTTTGGTGTTTTTATAACATGTCTGGAAATTTATGTGTTGAATAAAATGAAAATCATTATTAGTATTGATAAACTTTGATTCGCTTTCGAGACTGTTTGAATTGAATGGGTATATATCTCTTATACATGTATAAGAGACAAATTTTTTTTTGTCTCTTATAGTGTTTAGATAAATTTTAAGGTTGTCCTGTGCATCAAGAATTATTGGTCTGTATATACATCCAAGCAGCAGTTTTTCTTTGCCAATTTATAGACAGCACCAATGTTTCACAACACATTTGTCATTTAGCATCTTATTTGTTTCAGTACTAGTATATTTTGAATTAACATATATGGCCACTCCACCCCACAACTACCTTGATCTTTTCTAAATAACACATAGTTGGTAATATAAGGAATGGGTGTTTCTGTAAACCATGTTTCTATGATGAAAATAATGTTGAAATTATGATGAAAGGCATTTGTTTGAAGCTCTTGCATTTTATTGTTTCAGGATGTTGGATTGGTATAATAACAGTCCAATGAACTTCGAGTTGAGTAATAAGTTGATTTAGATGATGAAGTTCTGTGTAATGGTGGCAAATTTAAATGTCAGAGCCTATTCTAGGAAAAAAATTTTTACGGTGGTACCTCCTCGTTTCAGCAAACTTTAGCAAAAAATCAGAGGTTTTTTTGCAAAAAAAAAATTACTTACTGTAAAAAAAAGGTCCTCGAGTTTTAATTTGGGCGGCACCCAAATACGGTCAACGCCATCGAAAATGGTCTAGAATAGCCCCTGAATGTATATATGTTTTTGAATTACTTGTTGGTATTTGTTTGTCTCCCTTCAAGGTTAACTTTGATCAGTGAATGTCATTTTAAAATGAATTTAAATTTGTTTTCTTTATTTGATCCTTTTAATTTATTGTTTTTATCATTTCTCTCTGCAATAAGTTTTTTCCTATTATCTTGCTCCATAAATCTGTGCTAATATATACTTATCTATAGTTTTCATTGTTTCTTAGTCTTCTTGCAAAATTTAATGTTTTAGAGCGATCTATGTTGTTATCAAAATTTACTAGAATGGGAGTTGGTTTGTTCTCTATTTCATTTGAATTTTGACTTTTGAATCAAATTCTTCTTATTATTATTTCAGTGTTTACTCCTATTGAATCAAGTAAGTTTTTTGTGCTGGATTTATCAATACTAGCAGAAAGCAACCAGTAATACAGGTTATGGGCGGTCTGTTACTTAATTTAAAGTGGCTGATTTCCACAATTTAAAGTTGCGAAACCTTAACTTATACCCTTTTAAAAAAACGCCTTCAAATTAAAAAATTAAACAATCTGTAAGATTAAAATATAAAGTACGCAGAGGTAAAATAATTTACTAATTATTTAATGTTATTTGAATAATTTACGACTGACATAGGTCATATCAGTGTAAGGCAGAACCATTTTCCTCGACATTACCAAGTTTAACACAATACGTTTTTAGTTACTGATACAAAATAGTAACACTTCATCATGCTTTAAATTGAAAAAAAAGTAAAGCTAAATTCTTGTTATATTTTTTATAACATGAACTTTAATTAATAAGATTAATATAAAGTGAATGTAAATTATACATGAGTTATTAATTTTTTGGTATCTCTTGATACATGTTTCTTTAAAAAAGGAAATTGTCTTTAAAATGTTAAATGCACACAACTAAATAAATTTATTATAAATAACTAAGCAATTGAGTACAAATACGTTTCAAACAAAAAAAAGTTAATTTACAATCAAACATGTGTATAACAAATTTAAAAAAATATGTAAACTTTGATCTTTTATATTGCATTAATGTGTTATATGACAAACCTAAAATAAAAATTGTAACAGATAAGTAGACATAAAAAGAAAAAAAAAAAATACTGGAAAACAATTTACCTGCTTTTCGGTAACCTGTTGTCATCCTTAAACTGCAGTCATGATGCAGCTTGTCGGTGTTGTTTTATGACGTTGTTTCATGTTGGCTTTTAGTAAACTTTAGTTTAATTTAAAAGACATTACAATAGATTTAAAATATTTTAATTAAAAAGCAAAATAACAAATGCTTCAAGGAGTCAAACTAAAAACATTAACGATAAAAAATCAAATTGAGATATAAATAAATTGCATTTATATAGCTGAACATATTGACTTGACTTATAGTAAATTTTAAAAGCAGTGAGTTCAATAAATTAAACTACAATAAATTAAATTTTTAACAATAGAATGTAGCATCATATTATGATGATTGGGTAATAAATCAATTTAACTATATTTAAGTTTAATTGGTGAAAAACAAATAAAATTTACTACAATATATTATTAAAAAAAATTACAAATTAAAAAAAAAAAATTACAAAATTAAAAAAGATTAAAACAAAATCACCGAAGAAAAAGCGGTAACAAAAAAGTTATAAATATCTTCACTGATAGAAGAAATTTACAACCTTTTGGTTGCTGTTTTTTCTTCGGTGTCTCCCAACACCCCGGTATGGATGAGCCGTCCATTTAAAGGATGGCTCATTATTAATTTGTTTATTTATTAAAATATTGGCACAGTCATGACCCTTGTTTATATATTTGTACAAATATTTAACAGCCTTAACAGACATGCAAGCTTCAACATTAATGTGAGCTTGATATTTCTTTGATAACCATGGATTGTAAGGTACCATCCAGCGGTTATCTACATTGTTACCTTTAATATTGATAACCAAACCATTATCACAATGTCTATAGCGTGGATAACCATTATGAACTCCTACTGTGTTAACATTAAATTCTTTAGGATAGTTTTTGCTGCACACCCCATCTTTCATGCAGGGAGAATTTGGATTCAGTATGCCACATGGACCGTAAATCATACAAGTTTTAACAACGTCATAAAGGTCTCGATTAACAATCCGATCTGGAATTTCTGCAGATATTAAATTATTGATATCATGTGCTGTTTCAAGCTTATCATCATTTGCACAGTGAAGTAAAATATAAACATGTGGCAAACCACGCTTTTGAAACTCAATACAAACCTGAATATGTGTTACAACTTTCCCTGTGCTTAAAATTTCATTGAGAAGGTTATTTAATTTGAGTTTAAATACTCGAATAACCATGTCAGGTCTATTATTTACTGTCTTGCGCCATTTTGGGTTGCAAGTGAAAGTAATAAAAAGATCTGGTTTACCATACTTTTTAATTATAGCCATAGCATCTTCAAAGTTTTCTTTTAAAGCTCTAGGACTTCCTACATAAGTTGATGGCAAAACTACAACACGCCCTGGTCTAACATTATGATCATTTCCAAGGTTGTTTACATGTTCATGTAAGACATCATACTGGTTGCTCAGTTTGTTTTGGTTTTTTCTGATGAAAGCAAGGCGCTGGCCTTCAATTTTAACATACGCATCAACAGCATATTGCTAAAATAGTGTTTTGCCATAAAAGAGTGAAGAAAAATATTGTCTAACTGAAAGTTTATAAGTAATACTGAGATGATGTAACATGATTTCTAACCAATGTAGCATGTTCAAGGTTGTGAACCAATTGATTTTGCCAACCAGCATCATCCCTCGGAAAAAATAGAGGATAAACCATAGGATCTAAGTTGGCAGACATACTTGATGTAGTTTTAAGAGAATGACCTCCTGAACAAATAACATTTTCCCTGAAAGCAGGTGGTGCACCATCTTCACCAACAAATGCAACTGCAACTTCATTATGTGAAGGGAGATTATAGCGACATCTATCTTTCCCTTCAAGTAAAGACATTTTTATAACTGACACTGAGCAACCTTCTAGAGCTGCTCGACGAATTTCTTCATCTTTCACTTCAGCCATGTTTTTAAATACAAGAGCAATTGGTTTCTCTTCACTAATCATAGTTTGCAATCGAAACATTAAATCATTTAAGCAAAGATCATTACCATGTTGTTGCATTCTAAAATTTACTGCTGCAAGTGGATCATAGATGTATAACTGACAATATGTCGGCAGAACATTTTGATTTGGTCTTAGATTACCTATACAATGAAAAACTTGACCACATATTCTAAAACATGGCGGCCCATGATTCATGGGTTGAACTACATTAGCTTTAAATGAAGCAAAAGAAAGACAGGGAATATAAATTCTAATATATTTAAAAAAATTCAGATTGGCATTTCTATCTGCATAGTTTCCTTTAAATAAATCTTCTTAATCTTGTGGAAATGATGAAGGTTGCGACAAAACTACCTTTCCATTATGGCAACATAAAAAATGTGTTTCATCAGGAAATATCTTAGCACCACAATGCTGACAAATATAATTCATTTCGCTTAAATAATTATAATCTGGAATAGTATTACTTCTTGCTATACAATGCATTCTTTCGTATCTAGCAGCAATTCTAGCATTTTGGTGACTATTAATTTCATCTCGCCTAAGCCTATCTCTTTCATTTCTGTGATGATTATTTTCAACTCGTCTAACCAAGGTCTCCTCATTTGAGTTCAAATTATTTGCTGCTTGCCGAGCAGCATTTCTAGCATTTTGTTCATTATTAATTTCATCACGCCTATCTCTTTTATTTCTGCAACAATTAACTTGCCTATTAACATTTCCATTTTCTAAACTAATATCTGCTTCTAGCCTAATATCATCCATTTAAACTTCACTCTTGATTGAAAGTAGTAACAAAAAATCCTAAACAAATCCTGAAGATTGTAACCTTTCCTATAAAATTTTTTTTCTACTCTAAATAGCACACACAAATAATTTTTGTATATAACAGACCGTCATTTAAAATAAACTATACAATAATCTTATGACTTTAAAAAAATATATATATCAGCTAGGAGATGTTTGAAAAAAAATTAGCATAGCAAAAAATAATAAAAAAAAATTATTAAAAACATGCAATTCCAATAATAAACATACTGCTAACAAAGAAAAGTTAAAAAAAATGTTGTAAACCCTTTTTTGCAAACTTTAATATTGTTTCTTCAAAATAATTATTAGTAAATGTTTTTAAAAAATTCACAAAACTTTACAATATTTTGTTCTTCTATTACCACATAAATACATCATCTCTTAAATCTAAAATAAAAAATGTAACAAATAAGTAAATAAGAAAAGCAATGAAAATCAATGTGCCTTATAGAGAAAAGCTGTTGTGATTTACCAGAGTAATAGTTGTAAAATATTATTATTTCGTGTTAGCTTTTAAAAAATAATTTATGCTGGAACATCATGATTCTAAAATACTTATAGCAAAATCATGTAGTAAACAGCACCGGAGACAAAAAATCAAATTGAGACAAAACAAATTGTATATATGGCAAAATAATTTGTATTGGCTTTTAGTGAATGATTAAAAGCAGTGATTTTTAATAAAATGAGCTATTTACCATTTTTAACAAAAGACACCAACATGAAGATAAGCCAAATGTCTATCAACTCAAAAGATAACAAAAAAACATCATAGCAACAACACACAACAATAGCACACACCATAAGTTAATATAATATGTATATAACATAACTTAAGTAAGATAACATTCATATGTAACAGAACATAAGTAACAAAATTAAGCAAGATGTTATTAAAATACATTATTATGTATTTTTTGAATAATTAATAATAATACACACCATAAGTTAATATAATATGTATATAGCATAACTTAAGTAAGATAACATTCATATATAACAGAACATAAGTAACAACATTAAGCAAAATATTATTAAAATACATACCTAAAGCAGTAATAGTTTGACACTAAACACTATCATGTAACCCTCTGTTATAAGTACATCACTTGGCTGGCAAAGTTGACAAATATTGCTCTTTACATTTACCAAGTCACAGCACTTTGAAAACACGGAAACAACATTATATAAACATATGTACCAACTATAAACACAATAAATGTGTTTAAATATGTATATAAGGTTAGATATATACCTTATGTTCATATTTAAACACATTTTTAAAACAATTATATAGCACATATTACCATATACACAAACAATAAAAAAATACTTTACATTATTATAAAAATACGTTGATAAAACAACTATAAAGCACTTATTACCACATACACATACATATCAAAAAAGCATATATGCAAACAATAAACGTGCACAAACAAAAATTTTAAAAATGACGCGAGAAAATTTTAAAAGATTCAGAGTAAACAAAATATATATTTACAAACAAAACTTTTTACCTTCTTTTTTTTTTTCACAAGAACTGTAATTCTCATAACAAAGTTTAACTTCTACATACAATAACATGTGACATGCCATGTCAGTGTTGGCACTGACATAATTTTAATTTATTTTTCTAAGTTTTCTAAAAAAGAACAAAAATAATTAATAGCATCACAGAAATTTCAAAGTAGTAATAACCATTTTATGGAAATAGCATTAGTATAACTTTAAATAACATCAAAATTTAAATCCTTTCTATTTTAAATTCTTTCTACTTTATCTAATAAAAATTTAAATCCTTTCTACTTTATCTAATAAAAATGTATATATAACTATTGTATATATTTACTTCAATTATAATATGATCTTAACAATAATTATTTATCTTAGTATGATCCAAACTAATAATTAAATTCAAAAAGGAAAAAGTTTTAACCCGCTTAAGAGATCTTTCTCCAATGACCGCGTGCATTTTGAGAATGCACTCTTTCAAAGCCTAGTAACTAATGAAGGGATGTTAAACATTTAACACTAAACGCTTCTGTAGCAATTATATTAAGAGATTGGTATGTACTAGTGAGTCAGTTGATTTGTTTTCAGCCAGGCCACGAATAATTATATTTCTCTGTCTTTTTGACAAATTGTTATTAATTTCATTTATTGCTTTAAATACAGCAATTTGTTTGGGTGATTTAGGCAATGATGTGGGTTTAGGAAAGTCAAAATAAAGTCTCCAAAATGATGCAGGTGTGGTAGCGGTTTTTTTCTTTATCTAGTTCATTCATTTAATTTTTTAATTGGGTGTTTTTATCTAGAATTTTCGTCTAGAATCTTTTCTAATACTCTTGCTATAATTAGTAAATCTGGCAATGTTGTGCTCACTGTTCTGCCTGAAGTCGAAATAGGAACTGAAATGTTAGTGACTTTGCACTATTTATCAATTATATCCTTTAATGCTTTATCACTCTCAGTCATTTTAGTTATATCAGTTCACTTTTTTGCACTATATTGGTAAAACGCTGATTGAATGTTTTTTTAATTTTTTTTACACTGATTAAATGTTTTTTAGAATTTTTTAAAGAAATAAAATGTCAGTTTAAAAAATTTTTTTTTTTCTCTTGATAAGAGGGATACCACGCTAAATAACAGTGAATTAGCTCCCCTCTAAAAATCTGAACTTAGAGGGCTACCACCCTAAACAGCGGATTACTTCTTGTTGTGAATTTGTTTTATTAATTATTAATAACCTTATTAACACAAATAGAACTGTTAGTTTATTGTGTTTTTTTCTGTGAACTTGTGGCTATGAAAATAGCCATTTTTTAAAAAATTTAGCGCAGAAGAGTTCATCAGTATAAAATTTTAGTTCATGATTTAGATCTTTTTAATTATTACTAGTTAAAATTTCTTAAATTTTTTTTAAGAACAAAAAGCAACAAAACTTTGAATTATTATTATAAACAATAATGAGACTTTTTTTATCAAAGCAAAAAAAAAAATTAACAAAAATGGTCAAAACTATTAACAACAGCATAACATTCAAAAAACACACTTAGCATACTGTTTAATTTACCTTTATTTTAAACAGTTATCAGAATCCATTTTATTTTTTTTGCAATAGAGTTACATGTCAGATGTCATAAACAAATAATTGGCTGTTTTCGTTGTATTTTCTGCCAAGTAAATTAGCCATGCATGACCAACTCGGGCAGCTTTATTTTCCTTGTTCAAGCCTTAATAGCACTCTCAGACAAAGAACCTATTGGAGGATACTTAAAATACCTAATAAAAAAAGCACCATGAATTATTGTTCCATGCACATTTTGTGACAAAGGCATGGTTTTTTTAAATGCATTATTAGTAATGAGTGCAAATAGATGTTCAGATTTCTGATTGAATGACTATAGATAATAAATAAAATACATTTTCCAGCAAAAAACATTAGGATATTTGTATGTTTTGTTAGGAAATTTATTAACTTAACAATTTTATAACAAGAATCAAGTTATTTCAACCAGATGTTGTGTCATTAATTACTCAAAAAGATGTGAAAACTAACATGGTTTTAAAATTTATAAAGTTTCTTTTCGAAAATCAGCTTTTAAAAGAAGATGTAGAGACTAAAGCTAATCTATGGCGTAAAGCAATCCGTAACATTTCATAACATTAAAGTTGCTCCAATTTCTGGTTCGATCCATAAATGAAAAGAGAAATTTATGCTAAAGTATATAATCAGGGATCCTTATCAATATTATTATCTATGATAATATCAAAGTATTATCATCTATGATAATAGCAAACATGGTTTAGTTATAAAAATATCAATACCTTTAAATGTCTATAAATATTTAAATGTAAATGTATATAATCAGGGTGGCCAACAAATTTTCATGTTCATTTTCCATGACTTTTCTCTAAAACTTTAACATACACAGCAACAGCAAATTTCATATTGTCCTTTACATTTACCCACAACATAAATTTGTTTCAAAAATGATTTGATTGACTTTTAAAGAGAGATGTTATTATGAGACTTTGAAAATACATTTTTTGCAATTTTGATTGTCAATTCAAATAATAACTTTTAGTTTGCAACTAAATCAAAATTCATTTTCGCATAATTTATATTATTTTCTGACTTATACATATATATATATATATATATATATATATATATATATATATATATATATATATATATATATATATATATATATATTTTTTTTAAATAATTCACCTCCCCAAAGCCGAGAAGACCACTACAGATGAGGAGGCTACTTGTGGTTATCACCCTCTCTCAACTCTATAACTCCGAAACACGAACCTTGTCGAACCTTTTTTTAGTCAGTATATTAAGGAAATACTTTATAATTTGCGCTAAGAAACATGGACAATTTTTAAATTTGTTTTTCAAATGTTTTAGCTAAACTTTACTGCTTTTATGTACAGGAAAGCAAGAAAACTAATTGTTATTTATTTGTAAAAACAGTTTCTTTAACAAGTTTTTTATGTAAAAAAATAAAGTCATTAATATTAATATTTAAATATAAAATATTTAGTTGTTTTCAATACCCGATTGAAATAGTCTGTACCTTTGTTGGATTATTTAAATTGTGCATTTAAACCTGATAGTTTATCTCCTGATGAACTGTTGTTATTGGTGATGCTCCAAAAGCTTGTGGGCTTGTGCATTGTTAGGTTAATGAATTTTTTGAACGAAATTTTTAGGAGCCTATTAAATTTTTTTAATTAAGTTTTTCAATGCATTTATTTAAACAGAGTAGTCGTTATATTCATTTTCTCTAGTAATTCATAATAACATTTGAAATTGGGCAATATAAAAAACTTATTAAAGAAACCATGTAATTCTTTTGTTTAACTTATTCCATCGTTACAAAATTTATTAATCAAATAATATATTTTACAAATAAATAATTTATTTTTTTATTTTCCTATTATATAAGTATTGTGAAATATAGCAAATTATAGCAAAAACATTTTTAAAAGCGAAAAGACTTACAAAACGAATAAGTGTAAGAAAAAAAATGAACAAAATTTTTCACAGTTCTAGCATAAATGGCAAATTAGTTTCTTAATTATACGGACTGATAAAGATCGTGAATAAATTGCATATTAAGATTTACAATTGTTGTTAAATCGTTATAAAAGATAATGTATTTTTCAACATGACTTTAAAAAATAATACAAATGCTGTATGAAAATTTTATAAAAAATTTTTTTTTTTTAATTTACATTTTTTAATTATCAAATTTTCTAGCTTATTTAATTAAACTTGATATTTCCTTACAATTTTGTTTCCTTTTTTTAGGATTGTTTTTTTTACTTAGTAGGTAAGTTTAGCTTTTGTCTCAAATTATTGAAACACTTTATAAGTTAAAAGATGCAAACTGCCATAGTCAGTTTGTATAAAAAATTATTTTAGGCATGGACGAACAAGATGTGCGACCGCATGTGCTTTCCGGCAAAGCTTGATATATATATATATACATATTATAATTACTACTATGAGTTTTTAAATGAAGTTTCTTTCTTGTAGATAATTTTATATTTATATAATTGTGACCATTTTTTTACATCTATTGGTATAATAGCATATATAAAATTTTTTTTTATCTGATATAATCAATCTAAAGTTGAGAAAAAGTGATGAGATGTTTGATAAAATTATTAGGAACTTATTACCTATCTTTTAAGCAAAGATATTTAGTCAATTACAACCAATGGGTGAGGTTTTTCGTCATTATCGTTATCTG
>NC_088923.1:22182500-22187500 GCF_038396675.1 Hydra vulgaris
AGAAGAAACACAAATTTTCAAAAAAGAAACTTTTCAATGCTTACATAATCTTTTTCTAGTCATAGTTTGACATGATGTGATAATGATTGGAGGTTGGCTGCAAGAGCAGGTCCAACTATGTTTACAATGCGTTTATGCGCCTTGTCTAAAAGAGAAAGAAATCATTCGAAGATCCGCCCCAGATATGGCAACAGTATTCCTTACAATGCTGGATTTGAGATTTATAGAGATAAAGAATAGAATCCAGAGTAAGAAAGTGTTGACCTCGATAAATATAGGAAACCACATAAAAGCAACTTTATAGACTAGAATATTTTTTGCTTTTTTAATTCAGAATATTTTTATTTTATACTGCTTTTATTTTTTTTTATTTTTTTTATAATTGTTTTTTCATTCGACTTAATTCATCACTTGATTTATTAGAGATTAGCGCAATACAGTGTACATACATCAGCTAACTTTAATAGGTATGTAGCTGTGATGGTTTCAGCACATACATTCACTGACAATCTAGTTAGAACATGTAAAGGAGTGCTGCTACATAGAATAAGGTTGGGTTAGCAGCATTCATTTTTTACATTATTCTTTTCGTTTTTTTTTTCTTTTTCATCAAAATTGTTCTGCAAATGTTTATTATACATGCTATAATATAGGAAAAGTTCATGTACCACAGGCCAGATTTTTTCAATGCCTAAATTCAAAGCCTGTCTAAAAATGGTGAAACTTTTATGATCTGATATATATATGGGCATTTCCAAAAAATCGCGCACAGAATGTGTTTTGTCTATTATTGTGCACAGTCTATTATTGTGCACAGTCTATTATTGTGCACAGTCTATTGTCTATTATTGTGCACAGTATATGTTTTGTCTATTATTTTCATAATTATAAAACTGGTGATCTTCAATTTGCTCTCATTTAATTCTATCTTATATAAATATTTTGTAAACAAAAAATGGTATACACTAGTAATATTAACAAAGAATAAATTAAGTTTGAAGCGGAATCACGCTCAGTGATTCTGCTATATTTTATATTAACAAATAAAATATAGAAAATGTTTTAAATATATATTAGCATTAACCTAGTGTTTGGTTTTTAAAATTTGCAGTTTAAAAAAGTTATCAAAATGAAAAACAAATTAGAAGAATATCAATCAGCTGGTAGTGTCAACTTGAAGATATAAAAAAAGTTACTTAATGATTAAAAACGTTATTTACTAAACAATGTCTAAACATTACTAACACATTAATAAGGGTCTATGCTATACTACAAGCTGGCTATAAACCAAAGTAGATTGGAAAAGGAAGGTTTTCTTTTCAAATGTAGCAACAGTTGCTGCATAATCTAGCCCAAACCTTTTGAAACAAGAATTAGTTCATCTATCATACATAAAATGTCCTCAGTTAAGACTAAATCACAACAGCTTTTTGCTGGCCATATGAATTTGTTGACTTTATTCTCCATAAATTTAAACAGCATTTATTTTCCAATATCTTTTCAATAAATGCTGTATACCATACATACTGTGTATTTTCATAGACAACAGAAACATAACTACTAGTCTTTTGTAACTGAGACATTAATAAAAAAGATATTACCCTGTGGGAAATGAGTTAGCAACTAGCTAGCTTCGTAGCGATTTTTTAACAAATTTTTTCTATTATTTTTTTTTTAAATTTTATTTTTTCATAATGTCTTTAATATCTTTTAAAATTCGATTTTTAGTGTTGAATCTATTATAGTTATGAGAATAATTGAACTTTAAACATTGCAATTTTGTAGCTATGTGTCACTATCTTTATATCGTAGCTTTGTGGTTAGCTCCAAAATATCTACAAATCTTCAGCTGGTTGATAGCTACATATCAAATATTTTAGACAGCGATATTATTACGATATGACTCTAAATACAATAACCAGTGGGTCTTCAGCTTATTAAGCTAGCTGTCCTCGTAGCTAAAGCGCTGTCTTTATCTTTACAAATATCGGTGGCTTTTTGCTAACTTAAAAAAGCTAGCGATCCTCGTGGCTAAATCGCTGTCTTTATTGTTACAATTATAGCTAGCTACTTGCTAGCCAATTTCCACCAGGTAGCTTATATACCGAGCACCAGGTAATACATGCAAAATAATGTTATAGTGCAGTTTTTTTTACCTTTTAACTAAAGTTTTTTTTAGCAATTATTAAATTTGTGAATTGGTTCAAATTATGTCCATCATATTGTGTTGTTAGTTATGTACTATTATACACATAAAAGTAGCTTTATATTTGTTTATTCAAAATAAAGCTGTTGGTAGATATTTATATGGTGAATGGTAAAAACATTTTACTAAATGCACTTCAATGTTACCTCCCTGTCAATGTTACCCAGCATTACCTTAAGTAATAGTTTATTGTTATCTTCATTTTTTTTAGAATCAAGCTTTATAAAATTTGAATTGCTGTATATGTTACACATTGTAATACTTAAAAAGCATAATAAAGTATTGTGCTTTTTTTGTTACTGGAAAGTGACAAGAATTGTTAAGAGAACGACATTACAGGCTATAGCACTTTAAATGTGGGAATAATAAAAAAAATTTAAAAAAATAAACTTGAACCAAATTAAAACAAAACTTTATTATAGAAAAGCAGAAGTGTTGTTATAACACCACTTTTTGATAGAAAAATAAAAATAAAAATTTTCGACTAATATTATTTGTTAAAACCAATTTATCTTTAAAAGATTCTTTAAACAACTTAATTTTATTAATTGTAAGCATAATTTATAATTGATTATTAATACACCATTAATGTTTAATTATATAATTAATTCTTAGTATATTATTAATTATTTATTTATTAATGTTGATTTAATTATATTATTGAAATACTAATTAGTAGTAATAGCAATAGCATTAACAGTAGTAGTAGTACTAGTATTAGTAGTACTACTGCTACTGCCACTACTACTATCACTACTGCTTCTATTACTACCTTTTATAGTTATAAATATAAATGAGAAAAGTATATAAGAGTTTGTTTTTTTAAGTTGTTCAACTTAATAAAGACACATGGATTCCAATAATGACACGATTTGCAAGTTGGGGACCAATGTTTTGGGATAGGACATTTGAGGCTTATGAAAATGGTTTTGGTTTAATTAATCAACAATGGATTGGTTTAAAAAAACTGAATCAACTTACAAGCACTTTTTTTTCAGATATGAGAGTTGATTACTTTGTTAGTGAAGATATAAGATTAAGTACAATGTATTATAACGTCATTGTAGGCTCAAGTAATGACAAATATGTGTTTAGTTATGACAAATATGATCCTAAAGGCTGTGAGTATATTTATAACCTTTCTATATATGTATATTTATATATATATATTTTTTTGTGATTCACCTCCCAAAAGCCCAAAAGGCCACTACAGATGAGGAGGCTACTTGTGGTTATAATCCTCTCTCAACTCTATAACTCTGAAACACGAGCCAAGATGAACAAGGCTGCTGCGCAGAGAAACAAGTTGAGCGCGGTACTACCAGGGACGTGGTGGGAATCGAACTCAGAACCTCTCACTTATGAAGCAAGCGCTCTACTACTACACCACTATTGCATATGTGTGTATATATGTGTGTATATATATATATATATATATATATATATATATATATATATATATATATATATATATATATATATATATATATATATATATATACATACATATATATATATATATATATATATATATATATATATATATATACATACATATATATATATATATATATATATATATATATATATATATATATATATATATATATATATATATATATATATATATATATAAGTATAATATAATATAAATAAATGATTGCTAAACGCATGAAACTTTTAGTAGTAAAAATCATGTAGTTATTTTTATTTAATCTCGTCAAAAATCAATTATTTATATATACATATATACACACACACACAAACACACACAAAGGGACACTGAATTAAATAAGCTCTGCTAAAGAATGAACTGGTCTTACATTCACAAACATATTGTGTGTAATTTATTGTACTAAGTTTTAATTACTTTTTCTTTATGTTTACTACATAGAAACGTTTCTTTGTAAAGAAAAAACTTCATTTACAAAACAAAGAATAAAATGATTATAAAGAAAAAAACGGGAATGCTATTTATTTTATAAATAGGCTATTAATTAGCATGTATTTTGTTGGAAAAAATACATATTTATATAAATATAAAAAATTATATAAGATACTCTTTAATAATTTAAATAACACAACTAATTGTCACAGAATTTGCAATGCATTCATAATTGTTGTTGAGCTGTAATTTTATCTCCGAAAAAAAAGCTTGACATTTTTTTGAATTCAAAGAACAATCAGATTGACAGTCTTGATATATGGATGTTGCTTTGGATTCTGATACAGTCGGAAATTTGATAATCTCCACTAGTTGTTGTTTCCATTGTTTAATATTAGGTTGCTGCAAAAATAATCTCGTTTTTCATATTTTATATTTTTGGATGAATTTTTGAATAAATTTATTATTGGCAGATGTCATGCTATATGTTATTTAAAAGCGCGTTTTTCGCTTGATCTAGTTATCGTATTGGTTTTGTTTTATAATAATTTAGTCATTTTTTACAGGACGTCAAATCTATCATGGACAAGAGACAAATTCGCACGATTTTTCTGTTCCAGTTCAAGATGGGCCGAAAAGCTGCCGAGACAGCTCGCGATATCAACACTGCATTTGGCCCAGAAACCACTAACGAACGTATGACACAGTGGTGGTTCAAAAAATTCTGCAGCGGTGAGGAGAGCCTTGAAGATGAAGAGGGTCGTGGACGCCCGTCTGAGATTGATGACGATCAATTGAGAGCCTTAATCGAAGCTGACCCGCGCAAAACTATACGAGAGGTTGCGGAAGAACTCAACGTTCATAACTCAACAGTTGATCGCCACTTGAAGCAAATAGGAAAGTCAAAAA